>NC_133120.1:93179080-93479446 GCF_033568475.1 Henckelia pumila | reverse complement strand
ACAAAATTTATAATACCAAATATATACCAAATAGAATCAGGAATGAATATTATAATAGTGAATAACTTTTTAAGATAATATCTTTCATTTACACAATTTGAAGATAACGTTACTTTAAACAAAGAATCATCAATGATTCACATTCCCAAAATACGAACGTCATTTCGTGTAGGAAATCTACAAAAAATTTCATAAACGAAATACAAATCCAATAGAATTTATTTTAATTATTAATCTTGAAAAAGAGATTATAAAAAAATTCATGATATTTGTTCTGAAAATTATCAGGACAAGATTAAGAAAAGAAACAATTTATTGCTTCAATAAAACTTAAAGATCTCAATATCACAATCCGTGAAGCACCAAGAAGATGCAACATAAATGATGTAAAAAGATTCGAAAAAGAGGTTCAAAAATTACTCAAACTCTGGATAATCATTTCAAACAAGAGTCCTAACTATTTACCAGCCTTTTATGTCAGCAAAAAAGACACTAACGATAAAAGAATGATAATTGATTATCGGAAAATTAATAATGCAACAATTATGGATGAATATTACATTCCAAACAAAAATGATTTACTATCTTATATAGGAGGAATGAAATATTTTTCCAGTTTAGATTGCAATTTAAGATTCTGGCAAATACAGTTAGATTCACAAACACAATTACTTACAACATTCAGTTGTCCAAAAGGACAATATAATCTTTCGGACTTAAACAAGCACTAGGTATTTTCCAAAGATATATAGATGAATCATTTAAACCATATGTAGATTTTTGTTGTGTCTATGTAGATGATATATTAATTTACTCAAAAACATTATATCAACATTATAAAAGACTTCATGACAGAGCAGGAATACCACATAACAAAAAGTTATCTGCCAACATGCGATCGCTTCCCTCAGTAGCCTGCTCCTGAGACAGAGCAAACACCTGCCCTTGAGTCTGGGGACGATAACCAAAAGAACTCTGTGGTGCTGGCTGCTGACGTGGAAAAGTAGAAGCCTGAGATCCAACCTGGGATCCCGATCCACTAGCAGAACCCATGCGCTGAGGACAATCTCTCCGCAGATGTCCCTGCTGACCACAGATATAACAAGCCCCAGTAGCTCTTCGGCATGAAGCTGCAGGATGCTTCCCACCATAGTGGCTACAAAACTCCTCCTTCTTCTTCTTCTTCTTCTTCTTCTTCTTCCCAAAGCGGAATGTACCTCGTGAACCACGAGAACCAGACGAAGTAGTAGGATTAGAAGAAGACGTAGGTACAGATTGCACAACAGATTGAGCTCAAGGCTCAAAAGATCCACTAGGCTGTGCTGGCATCATCAACTGTGCCCGCCTGTTGCTGGTATCCACAAGACGACAACGGTTCACCAAAGTCTCATAAGATGTCGGATCATCACAGACGACAACTTGTGAGTAGATATCCTGATTCAAACCTTGCAGAAAGATATCATACTTTGATGCATCACTGTTACTGATATGAGGACTGAAAGGTAGCAGATCAAGAAATCATTGCTGATATTGATCAATAGTCATTGATCCTTGCCTCAGAGTAAGCAACTCCATCGATCGTGCTTGGCGAACAGCCGGAGGAAAATACAGTTTCTGAAACTGCTGACAGAAATCCCCCCAAGTCACCTGTCCTCTCTCAGTACGTGCCTGAGCAGCCTTGGCATCCCACCAAAAACGTGCTCGATCCTCTAGAACGAATTCTACAACTTCCAGTTTCTGCTCCTCAGTACACTCGAAAGCTCGAAACGTACTCTCAAGTTTAGACATCCAGCTTCTAACTTGTTCAGGATTCTCACCTCCCACCAAGGGTTTCAGTCCTACTTGCATGAACTTATGGATAGTATAGCGACGTCTACCCTCATGAGGACGATGTCGATCATCCTGATGGTGATGGTGACGATGATGATGACCACCTCCCTGGCCAACACTACCGTGACTCTCGTCAGCCATATCCTGAAAAGAATTGCACATTAAAATCCCAAATGCGCAAGAATTACTCAAGACTAAACTAAATCCCAAGTACTAATCCCAAAATCTATGCATGCTCTGATACCAAAAATGTAGTGACCCTGCATGGAATCACCTACTAACTGGCAACTAATAGCATGCATTAAACTTAATACGGCATAATTAACTAACAGAGTAAAATGTGCGAAAACATAATCATAATTTACATATCAGCTTAGTATTACAAATCCAGGCTTAAATCTGTAGTGATACAACCAATCGAAATTCTTAAAAGTAAACATTATACAGCTATATCGAATCCTGCTGTATAATAAACTCCTCAAGGCTCCTGCTCCCTAGTCCTGCCTTGAACTACCAGCTCCGTCCATCCTGCGACCTGCCCCATGGAATAGGGTGTCCAAGATAACAAATAGGACGTGAGCGCTAACGCCCAGTACATAAACATGAGTAAACATATGTATATAATGCATGCAACATGATGACTGGTACAGGGTCATCTGAAAAGTCATGCTCAGTACCGGCGCCACATGAGTGCTGCCACCGCACGGATCAACCTCTGGGTGCAACCACACTCGTCTAATACACCAGAGTAGACAGACATAAATGCCCCCGCCATCGCGGTACTCTCAGTGACAGACTATCGAGTATAGAGCTGAGCGGCTCTATAATCAGGTATAACAAGGTATAGGCTCAACGTGTATATGCACATGACATATGAGTATAGAAAGCGGTAAATCATACATCATGCCATATAATAATGCCAAATAAATGCAACATATAAACATGTATACTTGCTGGCAATCTCAGTCAATGTGTACGTACCTCTAGGCTAGTTCAAGTATAGTAGATCCTAGGTTCCAAGCCTATATTCAAAAGTTCACCGTATCACTACACAAGTTCTATAAGCCTTAACTAAGCTAATAAGTACTCCCAAAACTTAAATAGATTCCCGGACCATACCTTCGTCCGTAGATAGCCCTTTGGAGTCTCTAGTCTCGGATGACTATAACCACACCTTGGTTATTCCAGAACTTCTATTATAACCGATAGGGCCCTCAAGTGTATAACTCACACTATATAACTGAAGAAGAAAACTCAGAATTCGTAATTGAAATGAATCCCGGAGACCCCTATTTATAGGGAAATTCCCGGCCAGGATCAAAACTTCCGATTTCGGGATCGGAGCTTCCGATCCAGCTCACTGCGTGCATGCAAGACACGCCAGGATCGGAACTTCCGATCGATGATCGGAGCTTCCGATCTGCCCTACTTTCAACACTTGTCAAAACTCGTGGCTGAGTCATCGAACATTGCTGGCAGCTGGAGATTGGAACTTTCGTTCCTGGATCGGAGCTTCCGATCTCTGTGCTTCCGATAAGCTTTCGAAGTGGCTGGGATCGGAGCTTCCGATCTGGGTTCGGAGCTTCCGATCCGGCCCAAAATTCAAAAGCCCAAATTTCCTTCTGAAGTCCAATAACACTCCGAAATTGATTAATTACTAACCATTAATCAAGTTTATCATATTATTATCTTAAAATAGAATCTGGGTTACTACAGTGAACACCTGTCGATGATCCATCTCCAAGTACCTCACAAGTTTAAAAAAAATAATATTAAAATTTAAAATTAAACAAAGGCAAGGAAAAAAAATGTCTATTCTCAAGCAAATAATCTATCCTAATATTAACTAAACAGTCTCCGACAACGGCTCCAAAAACTTGACCGGCTAAATCGGTGTGATATGAATCTACTGGCAAGTGTACCAGGTCAAGTAATAGTAAAGTGGACTGAGAGTCCAAATATCTATAGTGGCCCGTATCCGAATTAACGATTAATGAGTAATTAATAGTATAATCATGTTTGGATTAAGTAAAACATGATTAAGGAAATTTCAGAAGGGTTAACGGAGTCCAGAAATGGATTCAGGACACTCGAAAATGGCTTAGAGGGTCCCAAGACTCGAGTGGGATCGGAACCAGCGATCCAGGATCGGAGCCTCCGATCTTGGTGAGTTCGGAACCACATCGGAAGCAAAGAGATCGGAACGTCCGATCAGGATCGGAGCTTCCGATGGTTGTCGGTGACAGGTGTGTAGTTGCATGTGGACCGAATTGACACGTAGCGAACGAAGCTTCCGATCGGGGAAACGGAACTTCCGATCTACACGTTCGGAGCTTCCGATCGATGCCTATAAATATAGGGTCCGAGGAGTTCATTTCTTGCCAATTCCGAGTTCCTCTCCTTCACCTAGTAGCTCTATTTTAGGGCTTTGGGTACTCTTATTTTAGAGTTGGAGTAGGAAATATATTTTAGTATAGTCAGACAGTGTCTGACACAGTAGCGGAGCAATGCTCGTGGAGTAGAGCCGTGCTCGAGGCTGTGGAGCTGCAGCAGGGGTGTGCCCCTAGTTGCGGGATATTCGCCATCAGTGGGCTGACGACGGACGCAGGTATAGCTATGGTCTCCTTGAATTATGTAGGAGTATGCAATAGCTTAGTTAAGGCTTTTAGAGCTTATTGAATGATGCATGGATATTTGCATTGTAGACTGTTGATAGGCTTGGAACCTAGAGTGGGACTACTAGGACTGCCTTAGAAAGGTACGTAAGTACTGACTGAGATTTCCAGCGGATATGCATGCTTATATGTTGCATTTATGTGTTGCATGTTATTATTGTTATGCGGCATGTGCATATAATCTTGTGCCTGTACGTCTGTACATCTTTTGAGATGAGCCAGTTAGGGTTGCTCAGCCCTGTTAGGACGTTTGATATCGAGTGCCCTTCGGTACTGATATCTGGAGGACTTCGTGGTCCGCGTCCGGGATTCGGGAATGAGTGGTCGCACACAGTGGTTAGCTACCCCGATGTGACGAGCTTATATCCCAGACATCGGTATGAGCAGTTTGTATACAGTTATCCCAGATATGGATACCCTGTCATTTGCATGCATCATATTTGTATGTTTATCCGTACTTTCGTATTGAGCTTAGAGCTCACGTTCAGTCTTTTCTGTATATCTGGTCACCCTATTCGACGGGGCAGGTGTAGGTGCAGGTTTGAGCACCAGGAGCCTGGAGTAGCCAGTGACCTTGAAGACAGCAGGATTAGCTGTAGGTTTTATTTGAGTTATTCGATTTGGGTTGTATAATCGAATTTGTTAGCCGGTTGTATTCCACCGGTCTATTTGTATTTAAGACTTCCGCAGCGATTTATTTAAATGCATGCTTAATTATGCTCTTAACTCTGATTAGGTAGTGGATCCGGGATGGGTCGCTACATTTATTGGTATCAGAGCATTACATGCAAGGGACTTAGGAAATTGATAATGAGACTTCTTGATTATCCTTGTAGGATTGATTGAGGCCTAGCGAAGGAAGATTTGGTTGTTCATTGCCGAGGTTTGCGGCATAAGTCTTTGCTATAAGGAATGCAACAGTAATGAGAACACTGGTAGTAGTATATCGATAGATAGACTGAATGCTGTGGACGGTTCATCATTCAATGCATTGGGATGTTGATCGAAGAATATATGGATTCCAGCCGGGAAAGACTGGAAGAAAAGATTAAGGATATCACGTCAGATACTTCTGAGGGATTTTTGGAACGAATGGTGTTTAGTAATCCATTTGGTTCCAGTCCTCGAAGATTCTCCACTCATACTTGGAGAGATTGTCAGGTAGACCTTTACCAGGGAATGCCTCGAGTGCCTAAGGCATGACAGGTTTCGAGTATAAGGTCTGTAAATTCATGCGGAACATGGTTTTGCCGGTATGCTTGTATTGATACTTTTGGTAGGCATACGGGAAACTTCATTTTCAAAAGCATGATTTGGTTACAAGAAGAACGCTGACGGTAGATCGCGAGCAAAAGAAGTCGACAGACATGCACTGACGCAGAGCATAGCTGGTTAGCTAACACGTGCCATTGCTCCG
This sequence comes from Henckelia pumila, assembly GCF_033568475.1. Taxonomy (NCBI): domain Eukaryota; kingdom Viridiplantae; phylum Streptophyta; class Magnoliopsida; order Lamiales; family Gesneriaceae; genus Henckelia; species Henckelia pumila. The sequence goes on along the minus strand of NC_133120.1, from coordinate 93,473,524 downwards.
GAGTTCTTCGCAGGAGGACATGTAGAGAGACTTGGACGGGAGTACGCTTGTATCGATGCGCGTGTCTATTAGAAGCTTCATGCTCAAGGGACGAAGACTAGTTCGATGATTTAAATACTGTATTGATATATTTGTAAACAGTATTTCAGTTGTAATATATCATCAGGACTCGATTGTATCATTCAAGTTACTAGTTGTACATCTTATTGTATTTTCGGAATAAGGTGATTGTATTACATGGGATTGTAATAAAGGAAAGTGTACATAATTTGAAGTAATGATACATGTATTTATTTATTCAGCAATTTGTGATTGATTGCGAGTGATTTTTTGGCTTGGAATTAGTTGATTTGTAATCAACCAGGATAACTCATGGATTTTGAGTAAGCCAGTGGTAACGAATTGACATGGATTTAGTCTAGGTGTTTTCCTAGGGTTAACCTGATTAGTCGTTTGACTGGGTTAGTGCCATTGATGAGGTAATTCATCTGGGGGCATGGAAATATTGATCATGTTTGGAAATTGGATTTTCGTTCTAGGATTGTTTCCGTAGAACAGTATTCTGTTTGACCTTTTTGGGTTGAGACTTCGTGATGATGGGATTTCATCCGGAATCAGGTCGGGTATATGCCGAGAGTTGTGGACTATGACCATGACTAGACATGATGGAGCGCGACCCTATGCCAGTTTTACTCTGGGAGTCTTTCGTACTTTGGAGAATTCCTGGAAGTTTCTTGCTTCAGGATTGGAGACGGGAAGGCTACCTAGTCTAGAGTTTGGTAACAGTCACGACGGGTTATGGCATTGGATTAGATGCCTGGTTAGGTATCAGTGATTTAGATATCGTCTGACTATCGTCAGAGATATTGGTTTGTAGTTTTGTCATATGAACCAATCTTGGAGGGATTTCCTTTACAAGTGCGTACTCTAAGCAGATAGTTTTAGCCTATCGGATATTGCTGGACTATTGAATCTAGTCGGTGTTTGGATGCTCTGGTAATAAGGGCTATTCAGGAGATGTGTTAGTGAATTTCCTGGAGCATTTGACTCGGGGATGAGTATTTTTCGGCAAAGATAGTTTTCTTCAGTGATAGATTATATCTGATGCTAAGGATTGTACATGGCTATTTGAGGCGTGAGGAAAGCATGACTTATGCCAGTGTACACTTGGTGGTGATTCCAGGTGGTACATTTTGACAGGTTACCTCAGTCTCGATTTGTTGCAATCTTAGCGAGTGATATAATTATCAGGAGCATGTTCGGCGTTATCTGGAATCTTTCGGACTTGTATTGTGGTTTGAGTTGAACAAGTCCTTATGATCATCTTGAACGAGTATAGACAATGGTTAGTATGTCTAGACGGGTGCTGGCTCGGCACAGGTGATTACTCGTGGTTATCGTCTGACTCTGACAGAGATGAGTGATTGAATCAGCTGTGATTCTTTTGATTCCAAGTGTTTGGGATCTGCGGACGTATGGCAGGGAGATCATCGATATTGATCATCCATGAGAGTTCATTGATCTGTGATCGTCTGACTAAGGTTGATATCGTTAGGTAGATCGAGAGCTACAGTAGATTGACTTGATCGATCATATTATTCCAACTGGTACTGAGTTGGGATGTAACGAATCAGGAAGCATTTGGGATAGTGCTATAAGTATGGTATGCTTTTATATAGCGATTCAAGTGCATTTAAGGGGTTTCTTAGTCGTTAGGAATCCCCAGGAATGTGGGAATCGAGGCTGTTTGAATTCTATGGATCCCGAAAGTGGTCATAGGATGGCTCTTGTGATCATAGTTCGTTGACAGCGTTGCTGAGATTACCATGGGCCGATTTTGATTTGAGCATTGCTTGGTTTTAGCAATGATTGATTTAGTTTATGGAAATAGGATTCAGTGATTGTCCAAGGATTGTCAGTGGACACATTTTGAAAACTTTTAATCGGGATGATTAGTTTGGGTGCTTCCAGTGGATTCCTTGATATTTGTTCTTTGGAGGTGCATTGCGCTAAGTTAAGTATTCATCCGGGGGAGCAACAAGATGTACAAGGATCTGAATACTCGGTTCGGATGAAAGGGAATGAAACGCAATGTTTATCAGTTTGTTTCGAGATGTTTGGTGTGTCAGCAGGTCAAGGCCGAACACAGACGACCTGGAGGTTTGCTTCACAGTCTGCCTATTCCTGAGTGGGAAATGGGAGTTATCACGATGGACTTTTTGTGACCCATTTTCCGGTATCCTCGAGGAATTGTGATGCTATCTGGATTGTGGTGGACCGACTCACCAAGTCAACGCATTTAATTTCCTATAGCCGAGAGTACAATGTGGATCATATGGCTCGGGTATACATTCAGGAGATCGTTTGACTTCATGGAGTGCCGGTGAGCATTGTCAGCGATCGAGACCCCAGTTTTACCTCCAAATTCTGGGGGAGGGTTCGGCGTGTAATGGGTATTACTCTCAGTTTGAGTACTACATATCGTCCGGAGACAGATGGTCAGTCAGAGCGCACAATCCTTACTTTGGAGGATATGCTGCGAGCGTGCGTTTTAGATTTTTGATTCAGTCTGACAGGATCATTTGCCATTGATTGAGTTCGCGTACAACCACAACTATCATAGTAGCTTTGGGATGACACCATTTGAGGCATTGTACGGATGACGTTGTCATACTCCACCCTTCTAGGGAAGAAGTGGGGGAGAGACAGGCTGAAGAACCGGAGTTAATCCAGCAGGCAACCGACATTGTTGATCAGATCAAGAAACGGATTAAGAGCGCACAGGATCGTCAGGACAGCTATGCTAGACACTAAGCGTGAGCCTTTGTAGCTTGATGCTGGAGGAGAAAGTAATTCTGAGAATGTCACTTTTCTGCAGGATTCTCAGATTTGGTCTTAAGGACAAGTTATCTCCTAGGTTTATGGTTCATTCGAGAGCATTGGCGATTTGGATTATCGGCTAGCTTTGCCATCGTATCTGTCCGGTATTCGCGACGTATTTCACGTATCTCTGTTGCGACGATATGTGGTGGATCAGCCTCATATTCTGCAGCGGTCTGAGATTCAAGAGGATACTGATTTGAATTACGTGGAAAGACCTCTTCGTATCCTGGATCATAAGGATAAGGTCTTGCGTAATAAAGTTATTCCTCTGATCTTTTAGTTCAGTAACGACATTGAGGTACTGAGGAAGCTATTTGGGAACTTGAGAGCAGGATGTGTTCAGAACATCCTGAGTTGTTTTCATTCGGTACTTAAGATCTGATTTCGAGGACGAAATATCTTAAGTGGGGGAGAATGTAGTGGCCCATATCCGAATTAATGATTAATGAGTAATTAATCGTATAATCATGTTTGGATTAAGTAAGACATGATTAAGAAAATTCCAGAAGGGTTAACGGAGTCCAGAAATGGATCCAGGACACTCGAAAATGGATTAGAGGGTCCCAAGACTCGAGTGGGATCGGAGCCTCCGATCTTGGTGAGTTTGGAACCACATCAGAAGCAAAGAGATTGGAACGTCCGATCAAGATTGGAGCTTCCGATGGTTGTCGGTGACAGGTGTGTGGTTGCATGTGGACCGAATTGACACGTAGCGAACGGAGCTTCCGATCGGGGGAACGGAACTTCCGATCTACACGTTCGGAGCTTCCGATCGAGGAACGGAGCTTCCGATCGATGCCTATAAATATAGGGTCCGAGGAGTTCATTTCTTGCCAATTCCGAGTTCCTCTCCTTCGCCTAGTAGCTCTATTTTAGGGCTTTGGGTACTCTTATTTTAAAGTTGGAGTAGGAAATATATTTTAGTATAGTCAGACAGTGTCTGACATAGTAGCGGAGCAGTGCTCGTGGAGTAGAGCCGTGCTCGAGGCTGTGGAGCTACAGCAGGGGTGTGCCCCTAGTTGCGGGATAGTCGCCATTAGTGGGCTGACGACGGACGCAGGTATAGCTATGGTCTCCTTGAATTATGTAGGAGTATGAAATAGCTTAGTTAAGGCTTTTAGAGCTTATTGAATGATGCACAGATATTTGCATTGTAGACTGTTGATAGGCATGGAACCTAGAGTGGGACTACTAGGACTGCCTTAGAAAGGTACGTAAGTACTGACTGAGATTGCCAGCGGATATGCATGCTTATATGTTGCATTTATGTGTTGCATGTTATTATTGTTATGCGGCATGTGCATATCATCTTGTGCCTGTACGTCTGTACATCTTTTGAGATTAGCCAGTTAGGGTTGCTCAGCCCTGTTAGGACGTTCGATATCGAGTGCCCTTCGGTACTGATATCCGGAGGACTTTGTGGTCCGCGTCCGGGATTCAGGAATGAGTGGTCGCACACAGTGGTTAGCTACCCCTATGTGACGAGCTTATATCCCAGGCGCCGGTATGAGCAGTTTGTATACAGTTATCCCAGATATGAATACCCTGTCATTTGCATGCATCATATTTGTATGTTTATTCGTACTTTTGTATTGAGCTTAAAGCTCACGTTCAGTCTTTTCTGTATATCTGGACACCCTATTCGACGGGGCAGGTGTAGATGCAGGTTTGAGCACCAGGAACCTGGAGTAGCCAGTGACCTTGAAGACAGCAGGATTAGCTGTAGGTTTTATTTGAGTTATTCGATTTGGGTTGTATAATCGAATTTGTTAGCCGGTTGTATTCCGCCGGTCTATTTGTATTTAAGACTTCCGCAGCGATTTATTTAAATGCATGCTTAATTATGCTCTTAACTCTGATTAGGTAGTGGATCTGGGATGGGTCGCTACAATATCGATCCCACAGGAACTGCAGTCAATTCTCAAGAATTAATTACTTTACTTAATCTAGACAAAATCATAAAGAGCAATTTGATTTAAATAAAATAAGAATATAAAATAAAAACTGCTTAAGAAATATTAATTAAAATAACTGAAGATAAAAATAATTAAAAAGAGACAACCAAGACACACGTAGGTACCGAACAAATCATGTAACAAGTAGTCGATTCAGGACTCAGATTTAATCTTAAATTACGGGAATTATCCTATCTTGTTCAAAGGTCTATTTCTAGAACAATAAAACCTATTCAAATATTAAAGGATTAATCTTTCGTAATTCTAATCATATTTGAATGCATTAAATATTTGTGAAAATTCAGTTTACGCCCAAACCGCACACTGAAACAAAATTCTATTTCTAGTCGGTTTTACAATATGTTGATTATCAAAGTGATCGAAATCAATCCCTCCTCTGTCGACTTGGAATCGATTAATGTAGTGACCCAATCCGGATCCACTATCTAATCAGAGTTATAGAAAAGCGCACGCAATAAAAGCTTTAAGCGTAAAGTGCGGATAATTAAAATACAACAAATCCAATCGGCAGAATACAACCGACGCTGTCACAAGTGTATAAATACTGTTATACAACCAAATCGAAGGTTCAGGGTAAATAAATCCCTACCCTCTACAACCTTGGACTCTCCAAAGCTCAATCCTGCTGGGAGTCGCCTGAACCGTCCAGCCTCAAACCTGCCCCGCCACAAGGTACACAATACCCAAACACAGGGGCATGAGCTAGAACGCTCAATACGAAGCAATGATATAAATACAAATATGCGCACACAGATGATTTAAAACTCAAGTAAAAACACTTGCTCATGGAGCCGGGAATATACAGCACCGGCTAGAGAGCTACTCCGCGGGGTACTCGTATATTCCATATCAGGGCTGAGCCAACCTCATCCTGACCCGAATCCAAAACAGGATACAAATCCCATATGGAAACTGTCATACCTGACTCGAGTCCAAAATGAGATCATCGTTCCCTATGGAGAATGTCAATGACTCACATCTCTCCGAATGCAGTCACACGTAAAATCATGTATGTGCTAAGGCGGTAAAACATGCTAAAACATGATAAAACATATAGCACATACTCATGCAACATATAAGCAAATATATCATGCCGGCTATCTCGGTCAGTACTTACGTACCTCTAACACTGCTGGTCAAACCTAGCTCTGCTGGTCTAGACTCCAAGCCTACTAGTCCAATCTACTAGCTACTACAATGCAAATATCCATGCATCAACAATTAAGCTCTAAAAGTCTTAACTAAGCTATTGCATACTCCTAAATATTTTTAGGATGTCAAAGTTATACCTGCGTCCGTCGTTAGCCCTTTGCTGAATATAGCCTCAAAACTAGGCCGTAGCTCCGCGACGACATCTAGATCACTAATCCACTTCCGGATTCCCCGTAGGATGCCTAGATCTCCCTAGATCTGAGTTAAAAGGCTTAGGAATCGAGAGAGAAGAGAGGAAATTGGTGTGAGAAATGAGCATCTCGAACCCTATATTTATAGGCGACGTTCGGAACCTCCGAACCCAGTTCGGAACTTTCGATCATGATCGGAACTTCTGATCGACCCTTCGGAGCTTCCGATCGCCCGATATTACGTCAGCCATGATGTCACCTTGCTGACGTAACCGATGACGTGTACGCTGAGTCCGATCGGAGCTTTCGATCTTGCCGACGGAGCTTCCGATCCTGGCACGGAGCTTCCGATCCACTTTGGATCATCCGAACTCCTCATCGGACCGTCCGGTCCTGCTGAACCAATTCAACTAGTTCGAGTGCTCTGAATCCATTTTTGAAGTCCGTTATCCCAACAAGAACTTACTTAATCATGTTTTACTTAATCTAAACATGAACACGTGATTAATTACTCATTAATCACTAATTAGAAATGCGGGTTACTACAATTAATATGCAAGAAAATAGTTGATCAGACTATTTACAAGACAAATATAAATCTAACAATCAATAAAATAAAATCAACTCTAAAAAATCCCATATAAACATCCAAATTTTCTACATAAATTTGTTCGGCCCAATCACGCCGTCTTGGTTGAAAATAAACTACTCAATAATTGAAACTATAAATCAAAAATAAAAATAAGAAGAAGAAAAGAAAGATAAATCTTCTCTCCCAAGCCTGTAGCCGCCTCCCTCTGTGTTGTCTGCGTTTTGGAACTTCGGAACCCCCAAAAATATGATATATCTTCCATTTATATGGTTCGGAACCCATACCAATTAATTTCCTTTCAAACAAGGACTTTTCGGAACAAATATGACGCCGGAACGCGCGCACGCGCGCGCAAAACAAAAAAAAAACAGATATCTGAAACTCTGATTCGCGCGCGGGCGAGCTTGATTCTAGCTCGCGCGCAGTACAAAATTTTTGCTGCAAGCGACGATTTTAAAAAATTCATATCTCGAGTTCTAGCTGTCGGATCGAGCTGAAATTTGGACAGAAGCTTCAAAACAGATTAAACTTCATTCTGAACGGTGAAGATTGGATTTCTATCTCTCTAAAATGAAATTTTATTTTTCGAACAAAGCTACTCCGTAATTCACTCTTCAAAAAAACATTTTTTCTACAAAATCAACCCGAGTAGTGAAATACACAAGCATATACTAAAACACATAAAAACAATATGAATGTACACAAAAAAGACATAAAACTATCACGAAATAATGCACACAATATGCACTTATCAGGCATGATCAGGCAGTGGAGGAGAATGAGAAGGTCATCGCAGGTACATTTCTGTTATATGACTAATAAGTGCATTTTGTATGAATTAGTTTGTGATATTTTTATATATATTTTTGTGTGCATTCATATTGTTTTTATGTGTTTTTATATGTTTTAGTACATGTGTGTCTATTTCACTCCTCCGGTTAATTTTTTAGGAAATTGGATTTTTGAAGAGTGAATTACGGAGCAGCATTGGTCTAAAAATCAAATTTAATTTTAGAGTAATCCAAATCCGATCTCCACCGTTCAAAATTAAGTTCAAGATTTTTGAAGCTGCTGTCCAAATTTCAAGTCAATTCGACAGCTAGAACTCAAGATATGAATTTTTCAAATTTGTCGCTCGAAGCAGGTTGAAAGTTGCGTTGATCGTGAGTGTTGTAGCGCAATTGCACTTGCGTTTGGCGCTAGGAAGAGTGCTAACGCGCTAAAGAAGTATGGTTAGCGCTAAAAGGAGTGCTATCGGGCTGAAGGATGAGTTTAGCGCAAGAGAAGGCGCAATCGCGCATGGGAAGAGTGAGTTTAGCACCTAAAGCTGCGCAATCGCGCATGATTCAAGAACTACATAGCGCGCGCGAGCATGGGAATGAGCTCGCGCGAGCGCGGCATTAATTTCCAGAGATTTGAGAGCTGAGTAATTGGACATGCGCGCGAGCGGGGATGATTACGCGTGCGAGCGCGAGATCGCAAAGAGCAAAATTTCCGAGAAAAAATATTATGCTGCAAGGAATTTAATTATTACAGGATTCGGGCACTATAAATAGAAAATCTTAATTAATTTTAAGGGTTCGAAAATTATTCTAGTTCCAGAATTCCAGAGGCAAAGAGAGCAAGGCGGCTACGGCTACACGTTTTGGAGAATTCTTTTCTTTCCTTTGATTTTATTTTATTAATTCATGATTTAAACTTGGATTTGAATTATGAATTGTGAGTAGTTTTTCTTTTTCGATCAAGGCCACGTGATTGGGCCAGACAATTTATGTATAAAACTCGTTTGTTTATTTGAGATTTTTAGACTTGATTTGATTTTATTGATTATCGAATTTATATTTGTCTTGCAAATTTCTTGGCCAGTTATTTGCTTGTTTGTTAATTGATTCCAAGTCGACAGAGGAGGTTTCGAATTTGATCACTTTGATATTCAACATAGTGTAAAACTGACTAGAAATAGAATTCGATTTCATTATGGGGTTTAGGTATTTACTGAATTTTTACAGTTATTCATGCATTCAAATTTGATTAGAATTACGAAAGATTAGTTCGTCAAATTTGAATAGGTTTGATTGTTCTAGAAATAGTCCTTTGAAGAAATTAGAAAAATTCCCGTGAATTAAGATTAAGTCCGATGTCTTAGATCGACTGCTTGTTACATGAATTGTCTGGTACCTACGTGAGTCCTTGATCGAAATTTTCCCATATTTGAATTAATCCAAATTTCTGTTGCGTTTTAATTAATTTTATTTTAATTGCTATTTTTAATTATTAGTTTAAAAATCTGAAATCGCTATTTTTTATTAGTCTAGATTAAGTAGAAATAAATACATTTGGTATTCATATATATACAGTCCCTGTGGGTTCAACATCTGGACCTTTGTCCACTATATTATAATTTGACCTGGTGCGCTTGCTAGTTGATTTTTCCGATTTAGCCGGTCAAGTTTTTGGCACCGTTGCCGGGGACTGTTTTGATATCAGAATTTTTATTTCGCTTGAGATTAGACTATTTTTATTTTATTAAAATTCTGAATTTTTTTTCTTTTCTTTGTGTTTGTAAGGTACTCATCTGCTAGTGCATGCGTCGATCTAGACTTTTCAAAAATTTCCTACCTCTCGATTTGGAGATAGAATGCACACTTAGCAGGATCTGGAAAGCAAGGAAGAATCTTAATCTAGTACTTGAAATAGAATCTGAATCCGAAGAAGACATGGCAGACAACCGTACTGTTTGGGATATTATTAGGCCGCCAGTTGAAGGATATGGATCTAGCATTATTCGCCCTGCTGTTGAGGCGAACAATTTTGAGCTGAAACCCTCTACTATTTAGCTGATCCAATTGCAAGCTAGATTTTGGGGCACATCTGTGGAAGACCCCTACGCTCATCTGGAGCGTTTTCTGTCGATCTGCGACACGTTCAAAGTGAATGGGGTAACATCTGATGCAGTGCGACTGCGGTTATTCCCATTCTCTCTTCAAGGCGAAGCTGTTGAGTGGCTAGATGATTTGCCTGCGGGTTCCATCACTACATGGAACCAACTTGTTCAGACCTTTCTGAACAAGTATTTCCCTCCTACGAAGATGGCGAATTTGTTCTCAGATATTATATCTTTCAAGAAAAATGAGGGAGAATCTCTACATGTGGCGTGTACCAGATTTAAAAAGATGTTGAGGATGTGTCCTCAGCATAATCTCACACAAAGCCAGCAAACCCAGACGTTCTATAATGGAGCAGATCCTTCTGTGTGTTCTATGCTAGATGCTGCAGCTAATGGATGCTTATTCAGGAAAACGCTAGCTGAAGCTTTGGAAATCATTGGCTACAAGGCAGAGAGCAACATTGGGTGGCCGAATGTGAAGAAAGAGAAGATGGCCGGTGTTCTAGAAGTCGTGTAGTAACCCGGAATCCATTTTAAGATAATAATATGTTAAACATGATTAAGGGTTAGTAATTAACCAATTCCGGGATTTAATCGGGCTTCAGAAGCAAGAATTGAACTTATAATATTTTAGTCAGTTCGGACGATCCGAAGAAGACTTCGGACGGCCCGAACTCAATCACCGAGGGCTCCGAAGTTGAGCTTGATGACTTCGGAGAGAGGGCATGTTTGGACGATCCGAACTAGGGGTTCGGACGGCCCGAAGTCCCTCATGCCAAGCAAGCAGGATTACTCAGCAGAGTGTTTTGACAAGTGTCGGAATTTGGTCACTTCGGACGACCCGAAGAGACGTTCGGACGGTCCGAACTCGACGTGTCTCGCATGCAGACAGTGAGTTGGATCGGACGATCCGAACTCAGCTTCGGAGGATCCAAACTCGACCAGAAATTTTGGATATAAATAGGGGTCTTCGGAGTTCATTTTGAATTACGAATTCCCGAGTTTTTTTCTTCAGTTATATAGTATGAGATATACACTTGAGGGCCCTATCGGTTAATAGTGAGTTTCTAAAATAACCAAGGCGAGGTTATAGTCATTCAGGACAAGCGTCTTCAAAGGGCTTACTACGGACGAAGGTATGGTCCGGGAATCTATTTAAAGTTTTGGGAGTACTTATTAGCTTAGTTAAGGCTTATAGAACTTGTGTAGTGATACAGTGAAATTTTGAATATAGGCGTTGAACCTAGGATCCTACTATACTTGAACTAGCCTAGAGGTACGTACACATTGACTGAGATTGCCAGCGAGTATACATGTTTATATGTTGCATTTATTTGGCATTATTATATGGCATGAGATATGATTTATCGCTTTCTTTATTCATATGTCATGTGTATATACACGTTGAGCCTATACCTTGTTATACCTGACTATAGAGCCGCTCAGCTCTATACTCGATAGTCTGTCACTTAGAGTACTGCAACGGCAGGGGCATTTATGTCTGTCTACTCTGGTGTACCAGACGAGTGTGGTTGCACCCAGAGGTTGATCCGTGCGGTGGCAGCACTCATGTGGCGCGGGTACTGAGCATGACTTTTTGGATGACCCATTACCAGTCATCATGTTGCATGCATCATATTTATTCATGTACTCATGTTTACGTACTGGGCGTTAGCGCTCACGTCCTAGTTGTTATCTTGGACACCCTATTCCATGGAGCAGGTCGCAGGATGGACGGAGTTGGTGGTTCAAGGCAGGATTAGGGAGCAGGCTTTACTTATACAGCAGGATTCGATATAGCTGTATAATGTTTACTTTTTAGTGTTTCGATATGGTTGTATCACTACAGATTTAAGCCTGGATTTGATATACTAAGCTGATATGTAAATTATGGTTTTATTTCCGCACGTTTTTCCTCTGATTAAGCGTCATTGCTTTATGTAGTTGAATGCATTCTATTAGTTGCCAGTTAGTAGGTGATACCATGCAGGGTCACTACATTTTTGGTATCAGAGCATGCTTAGATTTTGGGATTAGTACTTGGGATTTAGTCTAGTCTTGAGTAATTCTTGCGCATTTGGGATTTTAATGTGCAATTCTTTTCAGGATATGGCTGACGAGAGTCACGGTAGTGTTGGCTAGGGAGGTGGTCATCATCATCGTCATCACCGCCATCATGATGATCAGCATCGTCATCATGAGGGTAGACGTCGCTACACTATTAATAAGTTCATGCAAGTAGGACCGAAACCTTTGGTGGGAGGCAAGAATCCGGAACAGGCACGTAGTTGGATGTCTAAACTCAAGAGTACTTTTCGTGCTTTTGATTGTAGTGAGGAGCAGAAGTTGGAAGTTTTGGAATTCATTCTGGAGGATCGAGCACGGTTTTGGTGGGATGCCAAAGCTGCTCAGGCACGTACTGAGAGAGGACAGGTGACTTGGGGAGATTTTTGTTGGGAGTTTCAGAAATTGTATTTTCCTCCGGCTGTTCGCCAAGCACGATCTATGGAGTTTCTTACTCTGAGGCAGGGATCAATGACTATTGATCAATATCAGCAACGATTTCTTGATCTGCTACCTTTCAGTCCTCATATCAATGAGAGTGATGCATCGAAGTATGATATTTTTCTGCAAGGTCTGAACCAAGATATCTACTCACAGGTTGTTGTCTGTGATGATCCGGTATCTTACGAGACTTTGGTGAACCGTTGCCGTCTTGTGGAGACCAGCAACAGGCATGCACAGTTGATGATGCCAGCACAGCCTAGTGGATTTGTTGAGCCTAGAGCTCAATCTGTTGTGCAATCTGGACCTCCGTCTTCTTCTACTCCGAGTACTTTGTCTGGTTCTCGTGGTTCACGAGGTACATTCCGTTTCGGGAAGAAGAAGGAGGAGTTTTGTAGCCACTGTGTAGGGAAGCATCCTGCATCTTCATGTCGGAGAGCTACTGGTGCTTGTTATATTTGCGGTCAGCAGGGACATCTGCGGAGAGATTGTCCTCAGCGCATGGGTTCTGCTAGTGGATCGGGATCGCAGGTTGGATCTTAGGCTTTTATTGTTCCACGTCAGCATACAGCACCACAGAGTTCTTCTGGTTATCGTCCACAGAATCAAGGGCAGGTATTTGCTCTGTCTCAAGAACAGGCTACTGAGGGAAGCGATCGCATGTTGGCAGGTACCTTTCTATTATGTGGTATTCCTGCACTTGTTTTAATTGATACTGAAGCATCACATTCCTTCATTTCTAGTCATTTTGTTAAGAGACATGGATTACCGTATGTATCATTAGATATGGATTTAGTTGTATCTACTCCGTTGGAGCAGGAGATAGTGACTAAGCGTCTAGTGATGGGTTGCCTTCTAGAGTTTGAGGGTAATGTGTTATCGGCTAATTTGATGATATTAGCGATGGCAGATTTTGATTGTATTTTAGGAATAGATATGCTGACGTTATATCACGCTACTGTGGATTGTTATCAACGTCTGGTACAGTTTTATCCTACTGAGGGTGATAGTTGGTATTTTTATGGTGAGGGTGCGCGACCTCCGATGCCACTTGTTTTGGCTTTGAAGGCATGTCATGTCTTGGAGTCAGGTGGGGAGGGCTACCTCATCTATGCAGTTGATATGTCCATGAGTAGTACGGGTATCGATCAGCTACCGATTGTCAGCGAGTTTCCTGATGTATTCCCTGATGAGATTCCTGGTTTTCCTCCGGTTCGAGAGGTTGAATTTGGTATTGATCTAGTACCAGGAACTACGCCTATATCCCGAGCACCTTATCGTCTGGCACCGTCAGAGATGAGGGAATTAAAACAGCAGTTGCAAGATCTGCTTGATAAGGGATATATTCGTCCGAGTGTTTCTCCGTGGGGAGCACCTGTTTTATTTGTCAAGAAGAAGGATGGATCGATGCGATTATGTATTGATTACAGGCAGTTGAATCGTGTCACCATCAAGAATAAGTATCATTTGCCACGAATTGATGATCTGTTCGATCAACTACAGGGTACTTCTGTTTATTCTAAGATAGATCTGAGATCTGGATACCATCAGATGCGGGTACGAGACTCAGATATATCTACGACTGCATTCAGGACCAGATATGGGCATTATGAATTTTTGGTGATGCCATTCGGTTTGACGAATGCACCAGCAGTCTTTATGAATCTAATGAATCAGGTATTTCGAGAGTATTTGGATAGGTTTGTCATTGTCTTCATTGATGATATTCTTGTCTATTCTCATGACAAGGAGGAGCATGCACAGCATTTGAGAATTGTTTTGCAGACGTTACGAGATAAGCAGCTGTATGCGAAATTGAGCAAGTGTGAATTTTGGCTTGATCGGGTAGTGTTTCTCGGTCATGTGATTTCTAGTGAGGGAATATCTGTTGATCCTAGTAAGATAGAGGCAGTGCTGAACTGGTCTCGTCCGACGACGGTTGCTGAGATTCGTAGTTTCATGGGTCTAGCGGGATATTACCGTCGGTTTATCGAGAATTTTGCACAGTTGGCCAGGCCTTTGACACAGCTTACTCAGAAAGATGTTGCCTTCATATGGTCCTCGGATTGTGAGGAGTCGTTTCACGAGCTGCGTAGACGTCTTACTACTGCATCTGTGCTAGCTCTACCTTCTGGATCAGGAGGTTATGTTGTTTTTACTGATGCCTCTGGTCAGGGGTTAGGATGTGTTCTAACACAGCGTGGGCATGTTATTGCTTATGCTTCTCGACAATTGAAGACGCATGAGAATAATTATCCAGTACATGATCTCGAGTTAGCCGCCATTATATTTGCGCTCAAGATCTGGATGCATTACCTTTATGGCGAGAAATTTGAGATATTCACGGACCACAAGAGTTTGAAGTATTTATTCACTCAGGCGGAGTTGAATATGTGACAGAGACGCTGGATGGATCTTCTGAAGGATTATGACTGTGAAATCAAGTATCATCCAGGTTCTGCTAATCTTACTGCTGATGCCTTGAGTCAGCAGGTGAGACTTTCTGCACTTCAGACTATTGAAGTATCTAATATGATTAGGAGTGCTGTTCATTGAGTTTTACGCTCAAGCACAAGAAAGGGAGAAATGGTATCCGGTTATATACTATTCTATCTGAGCCAGCATTGTATTCTCGGATCAGAGATGCTCAGATATCTGATGTTAAGACTCAGCATTTGGCACGTCTAGCCAATGGAGTTAATACATCTGGATTCCATTTCCAGGTTGATGGTTTATTGTGTTTATCGAATCGAGTGGTTGTACCTGACATTGCGGAGCTCAGGAATGATATTCTTTCTCAAGCTCACAGGAGTCGATTATCAGTTCATCCTGGAAGTATGAAAATGTATAAGGACTTGCGAACTAGATTCTGGTGGAAAGGGATGAAGCGGAGTGTGTATCAGTTTGTTTCACGTTGTTTGGTTTGTCAACAGGTCAAGGCTGAACACCGACGACCAGGTGGATTACTGCAGAATCTTGAGATTCCCGAATGAAAGTGGGAGCATGTGACAATAGATTTTTTTACCCACTTACCTATGACTTCACGACAGTGTGATGCTATCTGGGTCATTGTTGACCGATTGACGAAATCAACACACTTTATTCCTTACAACCGGGAGTATTCTTATGATCGCATGGCACGCTTATATGTCCAGGAGATAGTGCGATTGCATGGGATTCCAGTGAGCATAGTTATTGATAGAGATCCGCAATTTACCTCACGTTTCTGGGGTAGTTTTCAGCAGGCGTTGGGTACCACTCTGAGTTTGAGTACTGCATATCATCCGGAGACTAATGGACAGTCCGAGCGCACTATTCGTACGCTAGAGGATATGCTTCGTTCTTCTGCCATGGATTTTGGCTTATCTTGGCAGGATCATTTACCCTTGATCGAATTTGCCTACAATAATAGTTATCATCGTAGTATTGATATGGCACCTTTCGAGGCATTGTATGGTTGACGTTGTCGTACACCGTTATTCTGGGATGAAGTCGAGAAATGACAAGTCGAGGGTCATGAATTGGTGCAGCAGATTATAGATAAGGTAGATTTGATCAAGCATAGGATCAAGGTTGCTCAAGATAGACAAGCCAGTTATGCTAATATTTGCCGTAGGCCACTTCAGTTTGAGCCTGGTGAATATGTGTTCTTGTGAGTATCACCTTTCAGAAAGGTGATGAGATTTGGAGTGAAAGGCAAGTTATCACCTCGTTTCATTGGGCCTTTCCAGATACTGGAGAAGATCGGAGATGTTGCATATCGTTTGGCGTTACCGCCAAATCTTTCCAGTATACATAATGTTTTTCATGTGTCATTGCTTCGACATTATATAGCTGATGAATCACATATTATTTAGTCTACTGATGTTCAGCTAAAGTCAGATCTGTCATATGTTGAACGACCACTCTGTATTTTAGACAGGAAGGAGAAAGTTCTTCGGAACAAGACTATACCACTTGTGATGGTACAGTGGCAGCGCCGAGGCGTTGAGGAAGCAACTTGGGAAACCGAGAGCCATATGCGAGCAGAATATCCTGAGTTGTTTGCTTTGTATTTTTGAGTACCATGTAAAGATGTAATTACAGTTGTTGTAATAAAACATGGTTTGATGTTTCATATTGTTGTCTTGATTTGTCTTTAGATGTTATTTCGCGGACGAAATATCTAAAGGTGGGGAGAATGTAGTAACCCAGAACCCATTTTAAGATAATAATATGTTAAACATGATTAAGGATTAGTAATTAACCAATTCCGGGATTTAATCGAGCTTCAGAAGCAAGAATTGAACTTATAATATTTTAGTCAGTTCGGACGATCCGAAGAAGACTTCAGACGGCCCGAACTCAATCACCGGGGGCTTCGAAGTTGAGCTTGATGACTTCGGAGAGAGGGCATGTTCGGACGATCCGAACTAGGGGTTCGGACGGCCCGAAGTCCCTCATGCCAAGCAAGCAGGATTACTCAGCAGAGTTTTTTGACAAGTGTCGGAATTTGGTCACTTCGGACGACCCGAAGAGACGTTCGGACGGTCCGAACTCGACATGTCTTGCATGCAGACAGTGAGTTGGATCGGACAATCCGAACTCAGCTTCGGAGGATCCGAACTCGACCGGAAATTTTGGCTATAAATAGGGGTCTTCGGAGTTCATTTTGAATTACGAATTCCCGAGTTTTCTTCTTTAGTTATATAGTATGAGATATACACTTGAGGGCCCTATCGGTTAATAGTGAGGTTCTGAAATAACCAAGGCAAGGTTATAGTCATTCAGGACAAGCGTCTTCAAAGGGCTTACTACGGACGAAGGTATGGTCCGGGAATCTATTTAAAGTTTTGGGAGTACTTATTAGCTTAGTTAAGACTTATAGAACTTGTGTAGTGATACAATGAAATTTTGAATATAGGCGTTGAACCTAGGATCCTACTATACTTGAACTAGCCTAGAGGTACGTACACATTGACTGAGATTGCCAGCGAGTATACATATTTATATGTTGCATTTATTTGGCATTATTATATGGCATGAGATATGATTTACCGCTTTCTTTATTCATATGTCATGTGCATATACACGTTGAGCCTATACCTTGTTATACCTGACTATAGAGCCGCTCAGCTCTATACTCGATAGTCTGTCACTGAGAGTACCGCGACGGCGGGGGCATTTATGTCTGTCTACTCTGGTGTACTAGACGAGTGTGGTTGCACCCAGAGGTTGATCCGTGCGGTGGCAGCACTCATGTGGCGTCGGTACTGAGCATGACTTTTCGGATGACCCATTACCAGTCATCATGTTGCATGCATCATATTTATTCATGTACTCATGTTTATGTACTGGGCGTTAGCACTCACGTCCTAGTTGTTATCTTGGACACCCTATTCCATGGGGCAGGTCGCAGGATGGACGGAGTTGGTGGTTCAAGGCAGGATTAGGGAGCAGGCTTTACTTATACAGCAGGATTTGATATAGCTGTATAATGTTTACTTTTTAGTATTTCGATATGGTTGTATCACTACAGATTTAAGCCTGGATTTGATATACTAAGCTGATATGTAAATTATGGTTTTATTTCCGCATGTTTTTCCTCTGATTAAGCGTCATTGCTTTATGTAGTTGAATGCATGTTATTAGTTGTCAGTTAGTAGGTGATACCATGCAGGGTCACTACAAGTCGATGCTTTAATGGCCCTAAATGAAAAGATTGACGCGCTGATACACCAAGTGGCACTCATGAAAATAGCTCCGGTCAATCAAGCACAAGGGAATATGCAACAAGACCAGCAGTTATTTGAAGTTGAGGCTGTGAATTTTATGGGCAATGAAGGAAGACAACCATACAATTCAAACAACAACTACAGTCAGAACTGGAAGCCCAATCAAGAGGAGAAAAAGCCGAGTTTTGAGGATATCATGATGAAGTACATGGCGAGTACTGAGGCTCGCTTGCAGAATCAGGAGAGCATGCAACAGAAGCTGGAAATTCAGATGGGCCAGATTGCAACCCAATTGTCCACATGTCCTGTTGGAGTTTTGCCGAGCAACACTGAACCAAATCCCAAAGCGTGAATGCAATTATGGTAGTGACGAGATCAAAATCTGAGGAGTGTAAGAAGCAATCGGAAGAAGAGAATTCCATGGAAGGGGCAAAAAATTCAGAGAAGAAGTAGGAGGTGCGTGCTGAAAATTCCTCCAAGGCAGGTAAGAAAGGTAAGACTTCAAAATATGAAGTTAATGATAATGTTGATATATCTACTCTACCTTTTCCCCATAGAGCTAAGCAATTGCTGTTTGATTCTTAATTTAAAAAATTTCTTGAAATCTTCAAAAAACTGCATATTAACATACCTTTTGCAGATGCTTTAGCTCAGATGCCGAGATATGCTAAATTTCTGAAAGACCTGCTGAAAAATAAGAAAAAATTGACTGATCTTACACAGGTTACAGTGAATGAGGAGTGCTCGGCAGTGCTGCAAAAGAAGCTTCCAACAAAATTTCAAGATCCAGGAAGTTTTTCTATACCCTGTCATATTGGAAGTCTATCTTTTGATAATGTGTTGTGTGATCTAGGATCGAGTATAAATTTAATGTCATATTCTATTGCTCAAAAACTAGGAATAGAAAATATTGAACCTGCTGCTATATCTCTCAAATTTGCTGATGGTTCTATTAAATATCCGAGATGGATTGTAGAGAATGTCCTAGTCAAGATTGATAATTTAATTTATCCTGTAGACTTTGTTATCCTTGATGGAAGAGGATTTAGAGGTTCCCCTGATTTTAGCACGTCCTTTTTTTGCTGATAGTAGGACATTGATTGATGTTGAGAGAGGAGAGTTGGTGTTGAGACTGAACAATGAACAAGTAGTTTTTACTATGTCTAAGTCGGCTACTGAGAGCCCAATTTGAAAGCTTGTTCTGCTATTCGTTTGATTGATATGATTGATGTTGTTGGTTATGCATGTCTGCAGGTGCAGTTGTCTGCAGGAATTGGTCCAATGCATAAAATTTTTAATGATGTAGCATGCAAGTGCAGGACTGATTCGAGTTTTTCACAAACGGTGTATAAACCACCTTGAATTTCGCCACTCAGAAAGGAGTATAATCGGGCTATAGACTATAAATTTAGCGTTGACTAGGAGGCAACCCAGTGTTTTTGCTTTTGCTTTTTATTTTGTTTTTGTTTTGTTTTTATTTGATTTTTTGTTTTCTTTCCCATGCCAGTTGGTCGTGCCTGCCGATATTCTAAAATGCTGATACTGCCCCAAAGGATTCTGTCAAGAAGGAAGAGAATGAATCGAAAACCAGGGGAGTGTTATTCTTTGTGTTTTTGTTTTTCATTGCATTGTGTATTTGTTTGCATTCTGTTCATTGTTCTGAAGCATTGAGGGCAATGCTTTGGATAAGTATGGGGGGTAGACTAGTTTATCGCAATTGTGTGTTTGTTTTGCATCTGTCGTGTTTCGTATTTGTTTGCATATAGTGTGTTTTTGTTGTTGTTTGCATTGCATGGGTAGGATGAGTCATGATAGCCAATGATGATGAAGTTTATGTTGAAAAAAATTGGTTTTTTGAAAAATTTTGCTCTTGACTTGACATGAGAAACTGTAGGTTGAACCATGAATATTTTTAAGCACGCATGTTAGACCAGTGAATTGTAGCGAAAGATTTGATGAAGTTTCTATCTGTTTGACCATTGCACGACAATAGGTGGTTTGTGGATCTTGATCGTGTTCTATGAATTTTGATGAGGCTCTAGTAAGACACTTATGATCTTGGGCGCACCTAGAGAAAAAAAAAATTTGGTACAATTCCATCCGGGCCTTGAAAGGATTAAAATCCTATAAAAAAATTAAATTTAAGGCTAAGTATGCGGATTAAATGGGATTGATGCTCCATCTGGGCTATAGACGAGGGGATTAGAAAGAAAAAATAGAATGATTTTTCGTATCCTAGCCAGTTATAGCTAAGTTAGCGGGTAATTATTGGGGCTAAAGCAATACTGGGTGCAAAATTCGGAGGTGTGTAATTCATGATCTCAAGGGAGGTGGGTATGTCTTGAGGTTGTTGGAAGGAATGGACACTTGAAAAGTAAAACTTGCACTAAATTGTCATAGGTTGCTAAGCAGTTTTGAAACGAATTTGGTCTAAGTTGCATGAAACTGAAATGACATTTCACACACACACGTTCACGTTAAACCAAAGGTGTATTATGAAAAGTTGAGAGCATGTTGGTGATTTTGTTTTGTGATTGAACTTCTCGGAGGCTGTGCACATTCATGATTCGTCCTCACTTATGTTTTTGTTTACATATTGTTTTTGCATGTCTTTCTCGAGGGCGAGCAAGGTTTAAGTATGGGGGTGTTGATAAGTGCATTTTGTATGCATTAGTTTGTGATATTTTTATATATATTTTTGTGTGCATTCATATTGTTTTTATGTATTTTTATATGTTTTAGTACATGTGTGTGTATTTCACTCCTCCGATTAATTTTGTAGGAAATTGGATTTTGAAGAGTGAATTACGGAGCAGCTTTGGTCGAAAAATCAAATTTAATTTTAGAGTGATCCAAATCCAATCTCCACCGTTCAACATTAATTCAAGATATTTTGAAGCTGCTGTCCAAATTTCAAGTCAATCCGACGGCTAGAACTCAAGATATGAATTTTGCAAATTTGTCGCTCGGAGCAGGTTGAAAGTTGCGCTGATCGTGAGTGTTGTAGCGCGATTGCACTTGAGTTTGGCGCTAGGAAGAGTGCTAATGCGCTAAAGAAGTATGGTTAGCGCTAAAGGGAGTGCTATCGCGCTGAAGGATGAGTTTAGCGCAAGAGAAGGCGCAATCGCGCATGGGAAGAGTGAGTTTAGCGCCTAAAGCTGCGCAATCGCGCAAGATTTAAGAATTACATAGCGCGAGCGAGCGTGGGAATGAGCTCGCGCGAGCGCGGCATTAATTTCCAGAGATTTGAGAGTTGAGTAATTAAACATGCGCGCGAGCGCGAGATCGGAAAGAGCAAAATTTCTGAGAAAAAATATTATGCTGCAAGGAATTTAATTATTACAGGATTCGGGCACTATAAATAGAAAATCTTAATTAATTTTAAGGGTTCGAAAATTATTCTAGTTCCAGAATTCCAGAGGCAGAGAGAGAAAGGTGGCTACGGCTACACGTTTGGGAGAATTCTTTTCTTTCCTTTGATTTTATTTTATTAATTCATGATTTAAACTTGGCTTTGAATTATGAATTGTGAGTAGTTTTTCTTTTTTGATCAAGGTCACGTGATTGGGCCAGACAATTTATGTATAAAACTCGTTTGTTTATTTGAGATTTTTAGACTTGATTTGATTTGATTGATTATCGAATTTATATTTGTCTTGCAAATTTCTTGGCCAGTTATTTGCTTGCTTGTTAATCGATTCCAAGCCGACAGAGGAGGTTTCAAATTCGATCACTTTGATATTTAACATAGTGTAAAACTGACTAGAAATAGAATTCGATTTCATTATGCGGTTTAGGTATTTACTGAATTTTCACAGTTATTCATGCATTTAAATTTGATTAGAATTACGAAAGATTAGTTTGTCAAATTTGAATAGGTTTGATTGTTCTAGAAATAGTCCTTTGAACAAATTAGGAAAATTCCCGTGAATTAAGATTAAGTCTGATGTTTTAGATCGACTGCTTGTTACATGAATTGTCTGGTACCTACGTGAGTCCTTGATCGAACTTTTCCCATATTTGAATTAATCCAAATTTCTGTTGCGTTTTAATTAATTTTATTTTAATTGCTATTTTTAATTATTAGTTTAAAAATCTGAAATCGCTATTTTTGATTAGTCTAGATTAAGTAGAAATAAATACATTTGGTATTCATATATATACAGTCCCTGTGGGTTCGACATCTGGACCTTTGTCCACTATATTATAATTTGACCTGGTGCGCTTGCCAGTTGATTTTTAATCACACCGATTTAGCCGGTCAATGACATACCTGCTCTTGTACTTATTGACACTAGTGCATCTCATTCCTTCATTTTTTCACATTTTGTTAAGTGGCACAAGTTACCATGCATTGCACTAGACATAGTGGTTTCTATTTCTACTCTGACGGGTTAATATTTTGTGGCTAGGCGTCTAGTAATGGGTTGACATTTAGAGTTCGAAGGGAACATGTTGATAGCAAATCTCATGGTTCTTGCGATGGACGACTTTGATTGTATTCTGAGAATAGACATGTTGACTATCTACCGAGCTTCAGTGGACTGCTATAAGAGATTAGTACGCTTTCATTTGGTTTGGAGCGATAGCTAGTTTTTTTATGGTGAGGGAGCGCGATCTCCGATGCCGTTGGTATAAGCTTTGAGAGCCTGTCGAGCTCTAGAGTCTTGCGGGGAAGGTTACCTCATCTATGCAGTCGACTTGTCCGCTGAGAGCGTTCAGATAAAGAGTATTCTGGTTGTGAATGAATTCCCAAATGTATTTCCAGATGATATTCTAGGTTTTCCTCATGTTAGGGAATTAGATTTTGGCATAGAATTGATGTCAGGTACTTCGCCTATTTCTCGAGTACCGTATCGTCTGGCTCCGTCAGAGATGCACGAGTTGAAGAATCAGTTACAGGATCTTTTGGACAAGGGGTACATTTGTTCTAGTGTATCTTCTTGGGGAGCTCCTGTTCTCTTTCTGAAGAAGAAGGACGGGTCGATGCGACTATGCATTGACTATTGGCAGCTGAATTGAGTTACTATAAAGAACAAGTATCCCTTGCCTCGAATAGATGACATGTTTGATCAGCTGCAGGGTACTTCAGTTTACTCCAAGATTGACTTGAGATCTGAGTATCATCAGATGAGAGTTCGAGATCAGGATGTAGCCAAGACTGCGTTCTCACTTGTTATGGGCATTACGAGTTTCTAGTGATGCCTTTCGGATTGACTAATGCGCCGACTATATTTATGGATCTGATGAACCGTGTCTTCAGGGAGTTTTTGGATAAGTTTGTCATGGTATTATTGACGACATTCTAGTGTATTTGCATGATGCGAATGAACATGCTTCTCACCTAATATTGGTGTTACAGATTCTTCGAGATGAGCAATTGTACGCCAAATTGAGTAAGTGCGAGTTTTGGATGGATCAAATGGTATTTCTTTGCCATATCATATCCTGGGATGTAATTTCTCTTGTTCCGAGCAAGATTGAGGCTGTTTTGAACTTGTCGCGTCCAATGACGGTTGCTGAGATCCGCAGTTTTCTGGGTCTAGCATGATATTATCGTCGCTTCATCTTGAAATTCTCACAACTATCTCAACCGTTGATGCAGCTTACCCGCAAGGGTGTTGATTTCGAGGGGTCCTCAGAGTGTGAGGAGAGTTTTTGTGAGCTTCGACGATGGTTGACTTCTGCGTCTGTTTTGGCATTACCATCGGGATCTGGAGGGTATGTGGTTTACACAGATGCTTCTCTTCAGGGGCTAGATTGTGTTCTGAATCAAAATGGACATGTGATTGCATATGTTTCTAGATAGTTGAAGGTCCATGAGGACAATTATACAATTCATGATTTGGAGTTGACAGCTATTGTGTTCGCTTTGAAGATCTGACGTCATTATCTCTACGGTGTGAGATTTGAGATCTTTACATACCATAAGAGTGTCAAGTATTTGTTCACTCAGGCGGAGTTGAACATGAGACAGAGGCGTTCAATGGACTTGTTGAAGGACTATGATTGAGAGATTAAGTACCATCCGGGAGATGCTAATCTCACTGCTGATGCTTTGACTCGCAAGGTGCAATTGTCCGCACTTTAGACTTGTTCGCTATCTCGTGCGATCAAGAATGTTGGAAAACGCGGCGATCAGATCAATTAGGATTGATACCCGGTGCAGCGGAAGTTTAAAATTTTTGTATGGAACGATTCCATAATAGGTATCAACCTTACGATTAAATTGTGTGTGTAAAAATTAAATAACAATTATAAAATTTTTACCTTTAATCTCGAATCGAGATTTTGGACATCAACAGATTTCTCTGCTCTTGTTGTATATCCCTGGAACTGATGGACGAACTGTTCTTCAATCAGGTCCACGAATGGATATTTAATCCCTCTGATAGATTGCACTAGAAAATCTATCAGAAGTTTCTACGAAGAGATTAACGAATTTGATCCGTTAAACCAGACTGTAATTCAAAATCACAGGCTGGATTTTTCTCAAGCAGAGGGAGAGGGGGCGGCGACCACAATCAATAAAATTAGGGTTTTCGAAAATTATTTTGTGACCTGTTGTCTATAATTTCTGTACTGCAATAACTTATTTATAATGTAGGCCACTAACAGCTTAGGGCCCATTAGTCATAAGTACAAGCCCGACAAGCAAAGCCCGCATGTTCAGAAATTAATATAAAATTCATCGTGACTCCGATTGATAAACCGATTTCACCAATGTGCACAGAAACCATTTCTGCACCTTTTAAAGTCAAGATAAATTTTTCTGAATCCGAATTCAGTGATTTCCAAAAATGGCCATCCCTATGTCATTTTAGGAAATCTTACTCCTCTACTCTTAAATAAGAAGTCCAACTTCTTCGTTCATTAAATTTAACTCTTTAAATTTAACTATCTCAACGGGGATTAAAAATCCATTACACTGTGTGACCCTCAATGGTTCAGGGATACAGCTAGCCGTGGGCTCACAACTCCTTGTGACTCGGAACAACAATTTCCGACTTGCCCATCGAATCATGGTATGAGCGCCTAGCAACATCGCCCCATGATTCCCTAGGTATCACTGATAGTGCCTACAAGAACCAGTAGATTTTGGTTAGCGTACAGTACGGTCCCTTCATCCATATATCCCGATCGAATCAACAACCATTGGTATATCGAGAGTCGCTCGAGATTCGATAACTATGCAATACATCTTGAAGATCAAATAGTGACATCGCATGTGCTACTAAGAAACCATTTCTTAAATCACATCATGTACTCTGGCCAGAGATTCGTCACACTAATATCTCCTCAGATCGCATAGTATATCCACACTCGCAAGTATGTGGTGAATCCTTGACAACAAAGCATCGACTCCTATATGTGTCGTAACTGTACCCAATCCCGACACCTGATGACCCCATTAGAGTCGGTAAACGAGTCAAAGCACAGTACTAGCATATAGAGTCTCAATGATGTTTCAAGTAGTAAGGACTAATGGTGTACAACCAAAACCGCGGACTATATCCACTCGATAAGTGATAACCACTTGGAAAGTCCGGATAGGGTAGTTCGATCATTCATCATATGAATATCCATTTGCATGCTTCGAACATCTCTATGTTCCTTACCAATGAAACCTGGTACTCTGCATCGCAAATGCTAGTCTCAAACTCGAGCGATCCTTATCCTTATTATCGGACGGCTCAATTGACTAGGAACAGTTTAGAATATACAGTGACTATAAGATGTGTTTCATGATAGACATCCCCATGTTCTACCACATCTTACATACACTATAGTATATTCAAGGTCTTTGTCAAAACAACAATAGTATATCACAATATAACAATATGAAGAAAGATAAAGTCATTGCCATTAATAAAAGTGTAAATTATATTAAATAAAAGATTGTTTATACAAAGAGTCATCAAAGCCCTTAGCCACAAGTTGGCTCACCGGGCACCCGCTCTTTCAATCTCCCACTTGCCCTATAGCCAACTAGTCATACTACGTAGACCCATTGCTTCGCGATGTTTGTCAAATAATGGTCCTGGCAAGGGCTTAGTAAGTGGATCAGCGATATTGTCTGCAGAGGCCACTCTTTCGACAGTGATGTCTCCTCTTTCCACAATCTCCCGGATGATGTGGTATTTCCTCAGTACGTATTTGGATCTTTGATGAGACCTTGGTTCCTTTGCCTGAGTAACAGCACCCGTGTTGTCACAGTACACCGGGACTGGACCAACAACTTCAGGAATGACGCCCAACTCTTGGACGAAATTCCTCATCCAAACGGCCTCTTTAGCAGCAGCTGATGCTGCAATGTATTCTGCTTCAGTGGTGGAATCCGCTGTGGTGTCCTGCTTGGAACTCTTCCAAGAGACAGCACCGCCATTGAGCATGAACACAAATCCAGAGGTTGACTTCGAGTCATCCACGTCACTTTGGAAGCTAGAGTCAGTATAGCCTTCCAATTTTAGTTCTCTTCCTCCATATACCATGAACATATTCTTAGTCCTTCGTAAGTACTTAAGAATGTCTTTCACGGCTTTCCAATGCATTTGACCGGGATTAGCTTGATATCTGCTTGTGACACTCAGAGCAAATGCTACATCCGGTCTGGTAATATCATCCCATACATGATACTACCTATGGCTGACGCATATGGTACATGTGTCATTTTCTCTATCTCTTCATCCGTCTTGGGACACATAGACTTGGATAGAGAAACTCCATGACACATGGGTAGATGTCCTCTCTTGGACCCATCCATTGAAAACCGTTTCAATATGGTGTCGATGTAGGTTGATTGAGTGAGTCCTATCATTCTCTTAGATCTATCTCTATAGATCTGTATCCCAAGAATATAGGATGCCTCACCCAAATCCTTCATCGAGAATCTACCTGATAACCATATCTTTGTTGACTGCAACATCCCTACATCATTTCCAATGAGTAAGATGTCATCAACATAAAGTACTAAGAATGTCACAGCATCCTTAACTACTTTCTTGTACACGCATGGTTCCTCCGGATTCTTGATGAAACCAAAATCTTTTATTGTTTCATCAAATTTCTGGTTCCAACTTCTTGATGCTTGTTTTAGACCATAAATTGATCTCTGAAGCTTGCATACCTTATGCTCGCTTCCCATGGATGTGTACCCCTCAGGCTGCTTCATATAGATCTCTTCCTTAATGTCTCCATTAAGAAAAGCAGTATTCACATCCATTTGCCATATCTCATAGTCATACCATGCAGCTATGGCAATAAGGATTCTTATGGACTTGAACATTGCAACTGGTGAAAAGGTTTCATCATAGTCAACTCCTTGTCTTTGAGTATAACCTTTTGCCACCAATCGCGCCTTGTAGGTCAATACCTTACCATCAGGCCCAAGCTTTCTCTTGTAGATCCATTTACACCCTATTGGAACAATTCCATCGGGAGGATCTACTAAAGACCAAACTTGGTTTGTATGCATCGAATCTATTTCCGACTGCATAGCTTCAAGCCATAAATTTGAATCCGCATCAGAAATTGCTTTCTTGAAGTTTCTTGGATCACATCCAACATTGGGTTCATCTTGATCCCCTTCAATAAGAAGACCATATCGAATAGGAGGTCTATAAGTCCTCTCGGATCTTCTAGGTACAGGCGTTTCCAGCAATGGTTCCTGAGGTGTAGGATCGTTATTTTGTATTTCGGGTTCTTCTCGAATTTATTCGAGTTCCATCATCTCGCCTTTCTTATCCAATAAGAACTCCTTCTCCAAGAAGGTGGCATTCCTTGAAACAAACACCTTTGTTTCAGCAGGATAATAGAAATAATATCCGATTGAATTCTTTGGATACCCTACAAAATAACATAAGCTGGATCGACTATCCAACTTATCTCCCACTGTCCGCTTCACGTAAGCAGGACATCCCCAAATCCTCAAGTACGAATACTTAGGAGCTTTGCCATTCCATAACTCGTATGGTGTTTTGTCCACTGCTTTAGTGTGGACGTTGTTCAACAACAATACCGCCGTTTCAAGCGCATAGCCCCAAAACGAAGGTGGAAGCTCAGTGAAGCTCATCATGGATCGAACCATGTCCAACAGAGTTCGATTACGATGCTCCGATACACCATTAAGTTGTGGTGTCATAGGAGGAGTCCACTGAGAGAGAATCCCATTCTCTTTTAGATAGTCCAAAAACTCGGTACTCAAGTATTCTCCACCTCGATCCGATCGAAGTGCTTTAATACTTTTACCTAGCTTGTTTTCTACTTCAGCCTTGAATTCTTTGAACTTTTCAAATGCTTCAGACTTATATTTCATTAAATATAAATACCCATACCTTGAATAATCATCAGTAAAGGTAATGAAGTAGGTGTGGCCATATTGAGTCCCAACTCTAAATGGACCACAAACATCTGTATGGATCAAATCCAACAGATTTTGACTACGCTCAGGTTTTCCCTTAAAAGGAGATTTAGTCATTTTTCCTTTTAGGCAGGATTCACAAGTAGGTAGAGAGTTAATATCAGACATATCAAACATGCCCTCTCCCACTAGCTTGTTCATCCTCCTTGAGGAAATATGACCTAGCCTAGCGTGCCAAAGGTTTGCCGGGTTTTGGCTATCGATTTTCCTTTTGTTTGTTGTTGCCGGTTTATCAACATAATTTATTAGAACGTCTTTTAGTTTTAAGTTTTATAGATCGTTTTCAAGTTGTCCATTTCCAATCAAACATTCATTCTTGTAAATATTGCAAATCCCATTCACAAAATTGCAAGAATAACCATCTCTATCAAGCATAGAAACAGAAATAATGTTTTTAATCAAATCTGGAACAAATAAAACATCTCTTAAAAGTAACTTAAAACCGTTCTGCAAAATTAAATAAACATCTCCCACGGCTTTTGCTTCAACTCTGGAACCATTTCCGAGCCTCAGCTGGGTCTCACCCATCCTAAGCCTGCGACTTCTTGTCATCACCTGCAAATCATTGCAAATGTGAGATCCACATCCGGTATCCAATACCCAAGAAGTAGTATTAAGTGAAACATTTATTTCAATATAGAACATACCCTTCGCAGTTCGCAACTGCTCTAGATATTCCTTGCAGTTACGCTTTCAATGACCGGGCTTCTTGCAGTAATGACAAACATCCTTGGATTTTTCCATGTTTGAAGTCTTTGTCTTGTACTTCTTCTCGGGTTCGATTTTCTTGGGTGGGGCAGAACGTTTCTTACCCTTTGTACTTGGCCCCTTCTTAGCAGAAGAAGAGGAGCCCACCAAGAAAGCCGGTTTATCCTTCTTTAATGTGGATTCATATGTCACAAGCATATTGACCATCTCTTCAAGGGAGGCCTCTATCTTGTTCATATTGAAATTTACCACAAATCCGTCAAACGAAGAAGGAAGAGACAGAAGTAGTAAGTCCACGTTGAGTTCATGCTCCAACACCAAATCAAGGGTTACCAACTTCTGTATGAGCCAAATCACTCGTACCCCATGATCACGGACCAAAGTCCCTTCACGCATGCGACACGTCATTAGCTCCTTTACAGTAGCGAACCTTTCAGCCCTCGATTGAGCCCCAAAAAGTTCCTTGAGTTGAACGTGAATGTCAGCAGCATTCACGGTGTCCTCAAATCGCCTCTGGAGTTCATCAGACATCGAGGCTTGCATATAGCATTTGGTCTTGATATCATGGTCCCACCATGTATCAAGCTTGGCTAACTCCTCCGGACTTACGTCAGCTGGTGCTTCCTTCGGAGGAGATTTTTCTAACACGTAGAGCATCTTCTCCGAAGTCAAGACAATCTTCAACTTACGGAACCATTCCGTATAGTTGGCGCCAGTCAACTTATTTTGTTCGAGGATCGAGAAAAGTGGATTACGCGAATTCATCTTATGAAATACTGAAAAGAAACAGACAAATATCAGTGATTGTTTAAGTAATTTACTAAGACATAAAATAGGCGAAATTTATTTTATGAATCTCACTCCCACTATTTTAACGATTTCACTACCCTCTAGTGAAAACGGGAAACTGTTTTCCTTAGTGAGAACATGGAGTCCAATTGACAACCATAATTTTCAAAAGGTAGAGCTCAATTGCTTCCAAAGCAACCTCCACGTTTTTTACCTCATGTCCAATAAGGGCCCAATAATATGACGCCATTTATTGTGACATGTCAAGATGACCCATCAATATTAAGTTGTGATGGACGGTCGCCATGTGGATCCCCCAATAATATGAGCCGATCCCATGGGAGTTCCACCCAACTTACAACATGTGTCGATCCAATGTACAGCTTTCCGACGAACGGGCCCCCCCAATAATATGAGTCGGACCGTATCCGCGGGTAGCATCTCATACATTGATCGTTGATGGAAGGTAGAAACATTTAAACAAATTTAAATTTCCTTTATTTATCTTGATATCAATTTTAAATCATATTTAAAATGAGGGATTTTAATTATAAAAATTTGTCTCATCATTTTTTAAAAATTTTTTGTATGCTTGCCGGATTCACACAATTATGTCTAAAACATGCATACAACTATAATATCACATATTATATAGGATGATCGATTCCATTTCTAATCGACCCGTGGTTGCCAATCACGAGTCTTAGTCTAATCCTAGGTAATATGCAGTATGCAATGCAATCCTATTACATTTGCTTCCAATTTATATTTCTTCTGTCTTTATTGTCTGCTGGGCCCACCTCCATCTTCAAATCTTGATCTCCCACTAAATCTAATGTATTTACAATAAATAACAATGACAAGTAGGGGATACATTTTTAAGGGGTGGGAACGGGCCATAAACCAAGCCCACTTTTATTACATATGACATTCATATTGGGCCATAAACCAGGCCCATTAATAAAACCAACAACAATAAAACAAATGTAAATTCCTAACATACACCTACAAAATTGGTCATGGCAATCGATCATCCTTATCCAATAACATTTAATTCAAAATTAATTTATTGGATAACATGCAATGACAATTTAAATTTAAAAGGATAAAATCATATTTCATACATTAAATCTTATTTTGCATACAAAATCATATTTT
The DNA here is from genome assembly GCF_033568475.1 of Henckelia pumila. NCBI lineage: Eukaryota > Viridiplantae > Streptophyta > Magnoliopsida > Lamiales > Gesneriaceae > Henckelia > Henckelia pumila. The sequence continues at coordinate 93,442,549 of NC_133120.1, read as the reverse complement.
ATCTTTTTATCAAATAAAATCATATTTTATCTATAAAATCCAATTTTATACATAAAATCATATTTTACTCAATATATCCATAAGATCATATCTTATCATCAATTGTACCAAAAATAATTAATTTCAAAATTCAATTTAAGGATAAAATATTAAAATTTTTCAAAAATTCAAATTTATCCAAAAATCAATTTTAAAATTTTCGGACTCGAACAATTCGATCCGACGCCTCGTGGACCAATCAAAAACAATTTTCGATCGGACCAAAAATAGAATTTTAACATATTAAAATATAATTTAAAAATTAAAAATTAATTTTTTTTTCGCGGGCCGCCCGGGACATTCCCGGGCTGCCCGCGCCCCGTAGGGTTCGGGCCGGGCAGCCCGGCTGCCCCTAGGGCAGCGACGATCGCTGCCCAGCGCTGCCTTGGGCAGCGCCGTGCGCTGCCCGGGGCAGCGACGATCGCTGCCCCTGCCCCGGGCAGCGATCCAATCGCTGCCCGGGTTTTTGCCCGAAAAAATATTTTTATTTTTAAAATATTTATTTTGTTTCAAAAACCGAGGCCCAAAAAAGTTTTTGTACAATCGATTAATTTAATCGCTTGATCTGAGCAACCTGGCTCTGATACCACTGTTGGAAAACGCGGCGATCAGATCAATTAGGATTGATACCCGGTGCAGCGGAAGTTTAAAATTTTTGTATGGAACGATTCCATAATAGGTATCAACCTTACGATTAAATTGTGTGTGTAAAAATTAAATAACAATTATAAAATTTTTACCTTTAATCTCGAATCGAGATTTTGGACACCAACAGATTTCTCTGCTCTTGTTGTATATCCCTGGAACTGATGGACGAACTGTTCTTCAATCAGGTCCACGAATGGATATTTAATCCCTCTGATAGATTGCACTAGAAAATCTATCAGAAGTTTCTACGAAGAGATTAACGAATTTGATCCATTCAACCAGACTGTAATTCAAAATCACAGGCTGGATTTTTCTCAAGCAGAGGGAGAGGGGGCGGCGGCCACAATCAATAAAATTAGGGTTTTCGAAAATTATTTTGTGACCTGTTGTCTATAATTTCTGTACTGCAATAACTTATTTATAATGTAGGCCACTAACAGCTTAGGGCCCATTAGTCATAAGTTCAAGCCCGACAAGCAAAGCCCGCATGTTCAGAAATTAATATAAAATTCATCGTGACTCCGATTGATAAACCGATTTCACCAATGTGCACAGAAACCATTTCTGCACCTTTTAAAGTCAAGATAAATTTTTCTGAATCCGAATTCAGTGATTTCCAAAAATGGCCATCCCTATGTCATTTTAGGAAATCTTACTCCTCTACTCTTAAATAAGAAGTCCAACTTCTTCGTTCATTAAATTTAACTCTTTAAATTTAACTATCTCAACGGGGATTAAAAATCCATTACACTGTGTGACCCTCAATGGTTCAGGGATACAGCTAGCCGTGGGCTCACAACTCCTTGTGACTCGGAACAACAATTTCCGACTTGCCCATCGAATCATGGTATGAGCGCCTAGCAACATCGCCCCATGATTCCCTAGGTATCACTGATAGTGCCTACAAGAACCAGTAGATTTTGGTTAGCGTACAGTACGGTCCCTTCATCCATATATCCCGATCGAATCAACAACCATTGGTATATCGAGAGTCGCTCGAGATTCGATAACTATGCAATACATCTTGAAGATCAAATAGTGACATCGCATGTGCTACTAAGAAACCATTTCTTAAATCACATCATGTACTCTGGCCAGAGATTCGTCACACTAATATCTCCTCAGATCGCATAGTATATCCACACTCGCAAGTATGTGGTGAATCCTTGACAACAAAGCATCGACTCCTATATGTGTCGTAACTGTACCCAATCCCGACACCTGATGACCCCATTAGAGTCGGTAAACGAGTCAAAGCACAGTACTAGCATATAGAGTCTCAATGATGTTTCAAGTAGTAAGGACTAATGGTGTACAACCAAAACCGCGGACTATATCCACTCGATAAGTGATAACCACTTGGAAAGTCCGGATAGAGTAGTTCGATCATTCATCATATGAATATCCATTTGCATGCTTCGAACATCTCTATGTTCCTTACCAATGAAACGTGGTACTCTGCATCGCAAATGCTAGTCTCAAACTCGAGCGATCCTTATCCTTATTATCGGACGGCTCAATTGACTAGGAACAGTTTAGAATATACAGTGACTATAAGATGTGTTTCATGATAGACATCCCCATGTTCTACCACATCTTACATACACTATAGTATATTCAAGGTCTTTATCAAAACAACAATAGTATATCACAATATAACAATATGAAGAAAGATAAAGTCATTGCCATTAATAAAAGTGTAAATTATATTAAACAAAAGATTGTTTATACAAAGAGTCATCAAAGCCCTTAGCCACAAGTTGGCTCACCGGGCACCCACTCTTTCAAAGAATTGTAGTTCTTCAGGGTATACCTTCAAGCACAAGAAAGGTATGCAGGGTATCCATATGTTTGAAGTATTATCTGAGACAACCTTGTATTCCCGGATTCGAGATGCTCAGATGCCTGATCCGAAGACCAAGCGTTTGGCTTGTTTGGACAATGAGGGTAGTACGTTTGGATTTTAACTATCAGTCAGATGGTTTTCTGTGTTTGTCGGATCGGTTGTGATTCTGGAGGATAAGGATCTTCGGGCGTAGATTTTGTCTCAGGCACATCGCACTAGGTTGAGTATTCACCCGTGGAGCAATAAAATGTACAAGGATCTGCGTACTCGGTTTTGGTGGAAAGGAATAAAACACAACGTGTATCAATATGTTTCGAAATTTTTGGTGTGCCAGCAGGTCAAGGCAGAGCACCGACAACCTGGAGGTTTGCTTCACAGTCTGCCTATTCCTGAGTGGAATTGAGAACTTATCACGATGGATTTTGTGACCCATTTTCCGATATCCTCGAGGAATTGTGATGCTATCTGGGTTTTGGTGGACAGACTTACCAAGTCAGCACATTTCATTCCCCATAGCCGTGAGTACAATGTGGATCGTATGGCTCGGTTGTACATTCAGGAGATTGTTCGACTTCATGGAGTTCCTGTGAGCATTGTCAGCAATCGAGACCCTAGGTTTACTTCTAGATTCTGGGGGAGTGTTCAGCGTGCCATGGAAACTACTATCAGTTTGAGGACCGCTTATCATCCGGAGACAGATGGTCAGACGAAGCGCACTATCCGTACTTTGGAGGATATGCTTCGTGCATGCGTTATGGATTTTGGTTCCGCCTGACAGGATCATTTGCCATTGATTGAATTTCGCGTACAACAACAGTTACCATTGTAGTATTGGGATGACACCTTTTGAGGTGTTGTATGGGCGATGTTGTCGTACTCCACTCTTTTGGGAAGAAGTGGGAGAGAGACAAGCTGAGGGAACAGAACTAGTCCAGCAGACAACAAATGTTGTTGATCTGATCAAGAAATGAATAAAGACTGCACAGGATCATCAGACCAGCTATGGTAATACTATGCGTAGACCTCTGTAGTTAGAGGTTAGGGAGAAAGTGTTTCTGAGAGTTTTACATTTTCGCAGGATTCTCAGATTTGGTCACAAGGGTAAGTTGTCTCCCAGATTCATCGGTCCGTTTGAGATCTTGGAGAGAATTGGCGATGTGGCTTATCGTTTGGCTTTTCCACCGTATCTTTCCAGTATCCATGACGTATTTCACGTATCACTGTTGCAATGGTATGTGGCGGATCAGTCTCACATTCTACAGCCGTATGAGGTTCAGGTGGATACTGATTTGAATTATGTAGAGAGGCCAGTTCGTATTCTGGCTCATAAGGATAAGGTGTTGCGGAATAAGGTTATTCCTCTGGTTTTAATTCAGTGGCAATGCCGAGGCAATGAAGAAGCTACTTGGGAGCTTGAGAGCAAGATGCGTTCAGAACATCCTGAGTTATTTTGATTTTTTTTGTACTCAGTTGTACCTTGTAATTATGTTCAATCTGAATAAAAGATGTTTCTACGTGTTGTTTCTAATTTTGGTACTTAAGATCCGATTTTGAGGACAAAATATCTTAAGTGGGGGAGAATGTAGTAGCCCGTAATCAAGTAAGGTAATTAAGGGATTAATCAACACAAAATGAAACCTTAAGGGCTGATGGAGATCGGAAGCTCTGAAGTTGAGAACGGAAGCTCCGATGGAGATCGGAAGCTCCGATGTTCGATTGGAACTTCCGATGGTATTACTTCAGCCATGACATGTGGCTGATCGGAAGCTCCAGTCGAGTACGGATGTTCCGATCACCCCTATCCAAATTTAACCAGTAAGAACTTGACACATGGTGGATAAGGATAATCGGAAGCTCCAATGTCGCGATCGGAGGTTCCGATTGTTGTCTATAAATATAGGGCCGAGGATTCAGTTTTCCTTGCTAATTCTGTGAGTTCCTTCTCCTTCTAGGCTTATATTAGTAGTTCTAGCCTTCCTAGTCTTGGCCCGTGGGTCGGCGAGGCGTTCGGGAGTTGCAGCCAAGTTGTGCCCAAGTTCTGGGGGCATCGACATCAAAGGGCTGACGATGGACGCAGGTATAGATTTTTCTTCCTAAAAATATTTAGGAGTATGCAATAGCTTAGTTAAGGCTTTTGGAGTAATATAATGATATTAGTATCACTTGGCAGTGTAGTGCGGATTATAGGCGTGGACCTAGAGCTGGTAGAGCTTGCCTAGTAGTTGAGGTACGAAAGTACTATTCGAGATATTCTGACTGAGTATGCATGTATTATGTGACTGCATGATTTATATGACATGATTTTATGCTGCATACATTTGCATATTGAGCTATCTCGTTTGAGGTGTCTTTTAGTAGGGTTTTACTCTATTCTGTTAGTGGATGGACTTTCATTGATTTGGGTCCGAAGTATGCATTGGTATTTTGGTATGGGAGTCACGTCCTGAAGCGACGGCACAACGTGCTACATACCAGGGTCCGGTCTGTCTTTGTTATCTGATCCTTGGACACTAGTTTAGTAGGCGGTACACTTTGAATGCTTGTATACTCATACTCTTGTGCTGGGAGTTATGCTCACATCTCGTACTTTGTGTTTCTGGGCACCCTATTCCTTGGGACAGGTTTGCGTTTGGATGAGGCGGGTGGATTCAGGAAGGGCTAGGCAGTGGACGGCTAGTTGGATTTCCCTTGGTTCTTATTTTTCTGATGTATTTGGATAATATAGTATTCGATTGGTTGTATAACTATTTTGTTATTTACAAATTCCTTTTCTTGGGATTGTATAACTTTTATTTCTTCCGCAGTTATTCTGAATATCTGTTTTAATTAAGTTAATTACATGCTTAAGTTCTTATTAGTAGGTAATCTCGGTAAGGGTCACTACATTTGCAATGTTGTACTATATGCATTCGTATTGAGCCTAAATCCTTGATTTCAGCGGGCAAAACGACTCTTTTTGTTTAGACGTTTTGAGGGCTATATTGCGAGTGACCTGGGTTGTAAAAGTTCGCCTAGTGTCAGCATACTCCTTATAGTCGCACCAAAGTCTAGGAGATTGAGATATTTGGCACCACCTCGATCTGGAGAGTCGGTGAGTTGTTACGTGATAGCGCTTAATCGTGTCACGCCCAAATTACCCAACTCAATCAGATAAACAAATAATGCAGTAGTGTGAGTAGGGATCGTTCCCACGAGAAAAGGAAATTCAATGTGTTCTAAATAAATAAAGGGGGGTTTTGAGGTTGAGATTAACTACTGAAAACTTTTAAACAATTAAAATTCACTAACATGCAAGATTAAATAAATGACTGGAGAAATCAATAAGAGACGAGACTTGATATCGGTCGACTACACTCTTGATATTCATTCATTCAATCATCGATTCTCTAAAAATAATTAATCTTATTAAATATTCGTCATTGAAAATTCAATTCCTGTTTCACCGTAATTTTAGTTAATTAGAAAACAGTATTCTAAATTAACTCTTACCAATGAATTAACCCGATAACAGCAATCTAGATTTAAATCCACGGTAGCATTCAAACTAGTAAAACTGACAAATCTAGACAACACAAACACCAGCGGTTGTATTTAGCCTAGTCACTAATTGATGTGAATCTTATGTATGAAAGGCAACACGATTACAATTAATCGCACCTCAATTCGATAACAAAAGAATTCAATAATGTTGTCCCGACTTTGAAACAAGTAACAGATTTTGAAACCTCCACCTCTAGTTGAACCTATAACTAGCAACAGAGAATTCACGATAGAAAATAATCGAAGATTCGAATTAGACCTTCAAAGGAACCTGTCTTTGACAATCCAATTGAAAATCGATTGACAAATGCCACAAAGCTATGAAACTTTGATAAGTTTGATTTTGGGTAAAGCAAAAGCTTTGATAAAATTCTAAAGAGAATTTTGTATTGAGTAATCAATAATCTGAAAATCTTAATTGTTATTAAAATAATGAATGTTGTAGTATTTATATTACAACCCAAAATATTGAAAGATAACGCAAAATAAATCAAAAAGATATCAAAGATATCTCCTAAAGTTTTCTAGTAGGAATAAAAGACCTAAAATAAGCAAAATATAAAAAAATACTCAAAAACCCGAAAACACACAGTACATGCCATACTGTGTGTAAATCCCGTACTTGCGCCTAGGCGCTTCAAACTGGAGCCTAGGCTCTGAAGCTGTCCGAATTGTGCATTATTATTCAAAAATTCATATCTCAAAATATAGCCGTCGGATCGAGCCAAAATTTTAACCGCAGCTTCATAACATCCTGAAATACATTTTGGACGGTGAAGATTGGATTTGGATGAATCTAAAGTTTCCAGATAATTTCAGTCCTCCAACTCGAGCTCCATGCATTCCAACGTGGCTCTCATGCTCTCCAACTTGATTCCCATGAATTCCAAACCCTTCAATTCTTGATTGTAAATCACGGATCAAATCTTGGAAGAATATGAATCTTAGATCACCTCCTAGATTCATATCAGACCCCTCTTCTTCAAAAAGATTTGTCCTCAAATCTTGCCCCTTGTCTAGACATGAATCTAACATGTTAAGCCTTTTAGTGTTGTATCTCATTTGCTTCTTCATCAACACATCTTCAAAACTCTGCAAAGAAGAACAAACAATGCTCGGGATTGAACCGGCTATATCATCACAATGAGATAAAACCTTTTTGTATATAAGTACTTTAGGAATTTTATTCAATTGCATAAATTTTTCAACCTCACAATTTTGGACCATAATATTTTGTTTTTTTATTGGTCTCTTTCCTCTCTTTTCTTTTCTCTTTTTTTTTCTCTCAAAGGTCATCTCACTCTTTTGAACTCTCTTTCTTTCGGCCTTAACTATTTCTTTTTCTTTTTCTTTTTCTTTTTCTTTTTCTTTTTCTTTTTCTATGGCTATCTCAATTTTTTCATCACTCTTTTTTTCAGCCATATCACTCAAATTTTGAAATCCCAATTGATCCTCAAGAAATTCTTTTGGATTCAATTGCAAAGAAAGATTACAAGACTCATCAATAGAATCACAAGTGAGTCCAACAAGATTTTCATCCACAACATGCACAATAGAAGAATTATCATCAAACAATGACTCACCCTCCACCGCACATATTTCAACACTCACATCATCAATAGTTGAAGTATCATCAACCTCAATTTTCTCAACTACTTCAACTTCAACTTTTGATTCAACATCAACTTCAACATTGACTTCATCAACTACTTAAGAATCCACCACCTCATTAGGACATTGACTAATATCATGCCCAATTTCACAACACCATATACACAATAATATCACAAGTACGAGGATTTGAAAGTTTAGATGTACCTTGATATTCTTGCTCCGGATTTTCACACCTTGACTTTCTAACGGGCTTAGTCACGACCACCTCTTCTAGATTCAACCTCCATGTAGATGACTCATCATGCCCATAATCTCTCCTACTACTTTCTTCACCTCTACCAATACCATAGTCATCCTCCAACTTACTCAATTTCTTATGTATTGGCTTAAGCACATCCTTAACTGCCTTTCTCATCATCTCGGTGAATTCTTCCATTTGAACCTTAGAAAAATCTAGGTTTGAATTTTCTCCTTCTTTATAATTCATGGTACCTGATTCAAAACCTTGGCTTTGATACCAAATGATGTGAATCTTATGTATGAAAGGCAACACGATTTCAACGAATCGCACCTCAATTCGATAACAAAAGAAACAACGATTTTCCCTATCTTTGAAACAAGTAAGTTTGCAAAATGCACCTCTAGTTGAACCTGTAACTAGCAACAGATAATTGCGAAAAAAACAATTGATCGCAACGAGACCTTCAAAGGAACCTGGCTTTGATACCAAATAATGTGAATCTTATGTATGAAAGGCAACACGATTACAATGAATCGCACCTCAATTCGATAACAAAAGAATTCAATAATGTTGTCCCGACTTTGAAACAAGTAACAGATTTTGGAACCTCCACCTTTAGTTGAACCTGTAACTAGCAACAGAGAATTCACAATAGAAAACAATCGAAGATTCGAATTAGACCTTCAAAGGAACCTGTCTTTGACAACCCAATTGAAAATCGATTGACAAACGCCACAAAGCTATGAAACTTTGATAAGTTTGATTTTGGGTAAAGCAAAAGCTTTGATAAAATTCTAGAGAGAATTTTGTATTGAGTAATCAATAATCTGAAAATCTTAATTGTTATTAAAAAGATATCAAAGATATCTCCTAAAGTTTCCTAGTAGGAATAAAAGACCTAAAATAAGCAAAATATAAAAAAATACTCAAAAACCCGAAAACACACAGTACATGCCATACTGTGTGTAAATCCCGTACTTGCGCCTAGGCGCTTCAAACTGGAGCCTAGGCTCTGAAGCTGTCCGAATTGTGCATTATTATTCAAAAATTCATATCTCAAAATATAGCCGTCGGATCGAGCCAAAATTTTAACCGCAGCTTCATAACATCCTGAAATACATTTTGGACGGTGAAGATTGGATTTGGATGAATCTAAAGTTTCCAGATAATTTCAGTCCTCCAACTCGAGCTCCATGCATTCCAACGTGGCTCTCATGCTCTCCAACTTGATTCCCATGAATTCCAAACCCTTCAATTCTTGATTGTAAATCACGGATCAAATCTTGGAAGAATATGAATCTTAGATCACCTCCTAGATTCATATCACTAATTGATCCTACGAAATAATAAATTCAACAGCAGAAATTATCACGCGTAGTTGCTTCGCAAATTAGTTTATTCAAACAATTACGGATTTGAACTCTAATTTAGCTATCGCTCGCAATACAAAATCCTAAGATGGCCAATCCTAAAATCTCGCATACAAACATAAAATAAACCAGATCAAAGATTGATACTTAATAAAGATTAAACACTACGAATCAAATCTCATGAATAAAATATATCAAGGTTTCGTCTCCCTCAACCAAGTATAAAGAGTTTAGCTACAACAATTCATAACCAAATTCATAAAAATTCAAAGAAAAGAAGAAAACTAGAGATAAAAATTCAAGAATAAAACCTAGCCTCCAAAGTAATCTCCAAAAGTCTGATAATATCCTTCAAAAACCGGAATAAAAGTCTAATAAAGGCTAGAGAATAAAATAACAAAGTTTCCAAAAATAATATTTTTTTCCTGACAGGCAAGCGCGCTCGATCGCATAAGTACGCATGATCGAGCGCGCTATTTTACGCAATTCACTGCCCAAAATTCCTTGTGTGCGCTCGATCGCATAAGTACGTCTGATCGAGCGCGCTATTTTACGTGAACTTTTTGTCTTCAAACTTCAACTTCTGCGCTCGATATCATCAACTCAGCCGCTCGAGCGCATGGAAAAACTGGCCAAAACTGTCCTCTTCCTTTTCAACTTAAAATCTCCTACACATTAAACCCGGGAGTATGTTATGAAAATAAATGCATGCAAAAGACAAAACTAAGATAAAACATGAACAAACACAATTAAAAACATGCAAACTACCAACAAAATAACAACGAAACATGCAAACAAAACATGACTATCAAATACCCCCATACTTAATCCTTGCTCTCCCTCGAGCAAGTTATGCAAAACAAAAATATGCAAGACAAGAATCAAGAAATACTACGGAGCACTAGCCTCAGTTCATTTTTCAAACTTTTCAAATCCATCCATCAAACTCACATTATTTTGAAAATTTTAAAACCAGACTGATTTCACTTCACAAACTTATAAACCCCGCAACTCAAGTTTCAAACACTCGCCTCCAAATCCAATTCACACATTCATAAATCATGAGGACTTTTCATGGTTTCATAGGATTACAATGAACAGAAATCAAATCAACACACTCACAATCGGTTAAACACAAAGAAATCTAGTGTGTACGTGTTTTGATAAAAATTCATACTCATCAATAGTGTCAATCGACAGTCCATAGGCAAAATTCTCGCAACCCCTCTCCACTAGTATATTGGGCGACTGTGACACGGTCAATAGGTCTTAATTGGCTTATAATGTAGGCTTGGCTTATAGCTACAATAAAGGAAAAGAATTCAAAGAGGGAGTAAATTATGTTTATCTTTAGAGTTCACTCCTTTTCATTCAGTTTTCACATCTCTTTTCACTTCATTGATTTCCATTTTTTTTCTAATGCTTTTCACCATTTAATTTGTCCTTCTTTTTACACCACTTTGTTTCATCATTTTTTTTCTATCCCCTTTTCACTACTATTTTTTTCTTTTCTTTCAAGTATCATCACACCATTCCATATTAACCATTCAACGCAGGAGCATAAAATAAATTTAACATTCAACTTACTCCCTTAAAGGTAGGAAATAATGTTTAGGCTATGGGTAGTAGTTGTAGGACCTTAAAATAATACCAAATGGGGGTTAACCACACGTTTGCACGCATGCCATTCGTTTTTCAATCAGGCTCAAACAAGGTACTAGGGATAATTAATAAAGTGGGTGGCTTGAAAAGCTCAAACGAATTTAGAAAAATTGCCTACATTACTGCTAAGTCACATTGTACCCGTATTGCGCCTCGAGGGATGCTTGAACAAGTTCTAGACATGTCTCAATTCACAATCAACTCATACAAATATTAATCAGTGCAAAAAAAAAAAATCATCAACACTAAACGATGATTTTGCACAAAATTCAGAAATATGCACCTCATATGCTCATATATATGTGAAAGATCAAAGGGAATCTAAGGATAAAAGATTCAAGAAAATTTAGGCCCAAATAATCCAAATAATGCCTCAATACTATCCATGTTTGTATGTTTCAAAATTCAGATTTGAGTGTAATTCACAGAGTATGTTGTAGTTCACTCGTCTACAGAGTTCCATCAGTGCAAAAATTTGTCAGATGGGCATGTAATACACAAACAAAGCTTCATCATCGGCCAGGCTACCCATTTTTTTCTCAACTCAATACAAAATACAACAGAATGCTAAAACTCAAAAATGAACTAAATTCAATAACGCAACAAAAACAACAATGCAAATGAAATGCAATGCATGAATGCACCCCCCCCCCCCCCCCACTAGAACTAAACATTGTCCTCAATGCAAAATAAAACATAACACAAACAACTAAGTAAACAAAATGCAATGCGGAAAATGAAAACGAAACTCCCCTCGTCAATGGTTGGCATCCTCATCCTCTTCATGCTCGGGAGGAAGGACAGGATTAGCATCTCAAACCGTAAAAGCCGGTGGAAAAGGGACGGCTGGTGGTAGCGTAGAATGATCGATCCCGAGCCTCTCAGAAATTCCACGACACATAAAATCTATGACTTGAAAATTTGAGGCCGCAGCTGCATTGAAATCATCTTGATACCGCGCCCGTTGTGCTAATTCACGAACGGTGATTGTAGTAGTTTGACGGGGAAGCGGTGGAGGCTGTACGGAATCCGAAGCCGGCATGAATTGATTATCCACCATGAAAAGGCTTTGCCGATATGCCAGTTTGGCAGCGAGAGTGGAGCGGTCAATAGGGCGCATAGGTGGCAGCCATTCCTCATCGGGTCTATATGGCACATCGGCGCATAGGCACAGCTGCGTAATAATCATTGGGAAGAAAATAGCCGACGTCCTGGTACGAATAGAATGCCTTATCTGCGCGTGAATCACCCTGCCCACATTGACCGGTAGATTTACGTCCAGAGCATATTGTAGCACGGCTCTCTCGACATGAACTTCGCTTGTATGGGAAATCGGCATGAGGTGGCGGGCTACAAAAATGTACCAAGCAGCCAGATCCATGTGTAGAAATTTCTCCTTAAAGCACTTATGATTAACGGGATCCCTCCAGGCGGCTCCTTGCATGCATATTTGACTGATGACTTCTTCCAAATCCGGAGCGGCTTGCATGCTTTGGTACAGACTATCGTCGACGTCTGGCGTCTCCAAAAGGCTATTCAAGTCCTAGGGCATATAAGAAAAAAAATGCCTCGGACAAATGCCTTACTATCCTAGAGTTCCGCCGCATTCGCATAAAATTCCCTCATAAGAGGGACGATAGCTGGAGACGGTTGTTGGCTAAACATGCCCCAACCACGGTTCAAAAGGTAGGAAGCCAAATTGCTGTCGGCAACTTCGAGATCAAAGCCCCTTTCAGTAATAGGGGATCGGTTGGTCTTGGCATGATCGTAACGATCCCGCGCCGCTTGGTTGACGAATTGGCCGTCTGGGTAGATTAGTTCCTGATGGTGCGTTGCTCCTTGGCGAGACGATTCGCCACGCTCTCGGTTGCATTTTGGGCCCATATTAGTGTGAGATGAGCAAGAATTATGACCGGGGCAATATATCGAACACGTGGCGTGCACTAAGAATTCCGGTGTTTCTTGGCAAAATTGGGCACTGGAGTAGTGGAGAAGAGAAGTAGGATGGTGAATGCAATCCGTGGTATGAGACCTGCAATGTTTCAAGATAAATTGGTGAAGATTTGAAAATTTCAAATTTGGGGAATTAGGGTTCTAAAGTAGTCGAGAGAGAGGGTTAGAGAAAGTGAAGGAAAAAGGGGGGGGGGAAAGAAAGAAATAGGCGGGTTCAGGGGAGCGCGCTCGACCGCATGAGTACGCATGATCGAGCGCGCTATTGTAAAATCCGGACAAAAACAAGGGTAGGAACCGCGCGCTCGATCGCGTGAGTACGCAGGATCGAGCGCGCCCTTTTAAAATTCCAGGGCAAAAACTTGGGGAAAAACGTGCGCTCGATCGCGTGAGTACGCAGGATCGAGCGCACAAAGCTTTAAAAAAAATTTATTTTTTTGATTTTTCCAAAATTTACCGAAAAACAAAAAAAAACAACAAAATAAAGCGAAAATAAACCAAAATAAGAAAAGCAAGTAAAAACGAAAGGGAAAGAAACACTGGGTTGCCTCCCAGTCAGCGCTAAATTTACAGTCAGTCTATAGCTCGACTGCATGCCGCGATTTTAGTCGACATTTTGCGGAGCATCAAGAGTGATATCATGCTCGTCCTCTCCGACGTTCACTTGGATTCCTTCATAATAATGCTTCAGCCGGTGGCCATTCACCTTGAATGTTTTGGAGGTGTCCAAACTTTGAATTTCGACTGCACCATGAGGAAAGACATTAGTAACAACAAACGGTCCATTCCAACGCGAACGTAACTTACCTGGAAACAACCAAAGTCGTGAATGATAGAGCAAAACTTTTTGACAGACTTCGAAGTGCCGTCTAGAGATCATCTTGTCGTGGAAGGCCTTTGTTTTTTCCTTGTAAATCTTAGAGCTAGCATAGGCATCATTTCGGATCTCTTCCAATTCTTGCAACTGTAGCTTTCGGTTCTCGCCGCTCTCATCCATCTTCTTGTTAAAATTTTAGATAGCCCAATAGGCTCTATGCTCCAATTCCACTGGCAGATGACATGCTTTCCTAAAAATCAACCTATATGGAGACATTCCAATCGGTGTCTTGAACGTGGTTCTATATGCCCACAAGGCATCATCCAACCTTAAGCTTCAATCCTTTCTTGTAGGATTCACGGTCTTTTCTAGGATAGATTTAATCTCTCTGTTTGATACCTCAGCTTGACCGTTGGATTGTGGATGATATGCGGTGGAGATCCTGTGCGTCACATGGTACTTTTTAAGCAAACTCGCCACCGTGCGGTTTCAGAAGTGTGTACCTCTATCGCTGATGAGGGCTCTAGGAATTTCAAACCTAGAGAAAATGTTATGCTTGATAAACTCTGCAACAACTTGAGAATCATCAGTACGGGTGGCCTTTGCTTCCACCCACTTCGAGACATAATCCACATCAAGTAATATAAATATAACCATATGAACTCGGGAAGGGTCCCATGAAGTCGATGCCCCAAACATCAAAGATCTCACAAACTAGAATAGGTTGTTGGGGCATCTCCTTCCATTGGGAGATGTTACCTGTCTTTTGGCATTGAGCGCACGACTTACAGAACAGGTAAGCGTCTCGAAATAAGGAAGGCCAGAAAAATCCGCTGTCCAACACCTTCCTTGATGTTTTTTTCGGACCAAAGTGGCCACCACATGCATAAGAATGACAAAACATGAGAATAGGGATTACCTCGCTCGCTGGGACACATCGACATATAACTTGATCAGCGCAGTGTTTCCACAAGTATGGATCATCCCACACATAATACTTTGCATCGCTTCTCACTTTGTCTTTTTGCACCCTTGAAAATTCAGAAAGGGAACCCATTCGTAACTAAATAATTCATAATATTTGCGTACCAGGGTAATTCGGCGCTCGCCGAAAACAACTGTTCATCAGGAAATTCGTCTTGCAAATTCAGCTCATCATCAACATGAACTAGACGACTCAAGTGGTCAACAACTTGATTCTCGGCCCCTCGTTTGTCTTTGATTTCCACATCAAATTCGCTCATAAGTAGTATCCATCGGATCAGCCTTGGTTTTGCCTCTTTCTTCGCCATCAGAAAACGAAGAGCTGCATGATCAGAGTAAACAATAACTTTAGCACCAAGTAAATAAGAGCGAAATTTTTGTAATGCAAAAACAATAGCTAAAAGCTCCTTTTCAGTAGTGGAATAATTTCGTTGGGCATCGTTCAGGATACGCGAAGCGTAATAAATAGCATGTGATTCTTTCCCAACTTTCTGGCCTAAAACAGCGCCAACTGCATAGTCACTGGCGCCACACATAATCTCGAATGGCTTGCTCCAATCCGGTGGTTGGGTTATTGGTGCAGATGTCAAGGAGTTCTTCAATTTGTCAAAGGATGATTTGCATGACTCATTAAACTCAAATGACACATATTTTTGTAATAGCTTGCACATGGGGGATGCGATCTTGGCGAAATCTTGAATGTACCTCCTGTAAAAACCTGCATTGCCAAGAAAAGAACGCACTTCCCGCACATATGTGGGATAAGGGAGAGAATGAATGATATCAATTTTAGCCCTATCTACCTCTATTCCCTTAGATGACACAACATGACCTAACACCACAACTTGCCCAACCATAAAATGACATTTTTTAGAATTTAAAACTAGGTTGGTTTCGACACACCTCTTAAGGACAAGCGCAAGGTTAGATAGACAATTTTCAAAGGAATCACCATAGACAGTGAAGTCATCCATAAAAACTTCTAAGATATTCTCAATAAAGTACAAAAAAATACTAACCATACACCGTTGGAAAGTGGCCGGTGCATTGCAAAGTCCAAAGGGCATCCGTCGATACGCAAAGGTGCCAAACGGGCATGTGAACATCGTCTTCTCCTGATCCCCTGGCGCGATAGCAATCTGAAAATAACCAAAATATCTATCAAGAAAACAATATTAAGGATGACACGCTAACCTTTCAATCATTTGATCAATAAAGGGTAAAGGAAAGTGGTCCTTTCGGGTTCCGGCATTCAGCTTCCTATAGTCAATACAAACCCTCCACCCATTTTGAATACGGGTGGGAACCATCTCATCATCCTTATTCTTTACCACAGTAATTCCGGTTTTCTTGGGTACCACTTGAACCAGACTGACCCATTGACTGTCAGAAATTGGGTAGATAAACCCAACTTCAAGTAGCTTCAGAATTTCAGCCTTTACCACCTCCATCATTGGTGGATTCAATTTGCGTTACGGCTGACGTGAGGGGTTTGCTCCTTCCTCCATCAATATTCGGTGCATGCATGTGGAAGGGCTAATTTCATTAATGTCTGCTATGGTCCATCCAATAGAAGTCTTGTGCTCTTGTAACACCTTGAATAACTGCTCCTCTTGATCGACTTCCAAATTGTTGGAGATGATAACTGGTAGTGTTTCTCCTTTACCAAGGAAAACATACTTCAGATGGTTTGGAAGCGTCTTCAGTTCGACTACTGGTGCCTGCAAAACAAATGGAAGACGCCTAGTATTAGAGATTGGCAAAGCTAAGTAAGAGACATTACCTGACTAAGGTAGCTCAGGTGAACTATTCAGAAGTTTCTCTATCTCTTCCACTTCTTGACTGCATCGAATCCCATCTTCCGTCTGCATAATGGGTGCTGTAATAGACACCTCTAGCTCATCTTTCCCTGCATGCTAACAATAATCTTGGGCCAAGAAATCCACAATATCAACAGAAAATACACAATCATCACTATCAGGAAATTTCATGGCATCATAAATATTAAATTTCACAACTTCGCCATCGAATTCCATAGTAAGTGTGCCACTGTGAACATCAATTTTTGTCATGAAAGTTTTCAAAAATGGTCTGCCTAACAAAATAGGACTATTATGATCACCGTTTTCCATGTCGAGCACATAAAAATCTGCAGGAAACACCAATTCATTCACTTGCACCAACACATCTTCTACTACTCCCCTAGGGTATTCATTAGACATATCAGCTAACTGAATAACAATTTCAGTTTTGTTCAATGGACCAAGTTTCAAGGATGCATAGATAGAATAAGGCATAACATTGATTGATGCTCCTAGATCTAACATGGCCTTCTCAAGTCTAATATTCCCTATGGTGCATGGAATAGAAAACATACCTGGATCCTTACATTATGCGGGCAATTTTCTTTGGATCACAGCAGATACGTTCTCACCAAGTTCCACTTTTTGACTGCCCTTCAATGTCTGTTTCCTCTTTGTTGTGCACAGTTCTTTCAAGAAATTTGCGTATCGAGGCACCTTCTTAATAGCATCTAGCAACGGAATATTTACCTCACATCTACGAAAAGTCTCATAAAGATCCTTTATCCCTTCATCTTTTCTAGACTCCTTAAGTGCTAAGGGAAAAGGGGCGACAGGCTTATATTCAGAAAGTGGAGGAAACTTACCTCTTGGCGCTTCTTCCTTGGATGCTTCTCCATCAGTCGCCTTCGGCTCTTCTTGTGGTTTCTCCTTGGCCGGAGCCTCCGCTTCTTTTTCCTTGATCTTCAATTCCTTCCCATTCCTTAGAGTGATTGCACTTGTGTTTTCTCTTGGGTTTGGAATTGTTTGAGATGGCAAAGCATTGGAATGCTGTGCTTCTAGCTTGTTGATGGCGGTGGCGAGCTGTCCCATCTAGGTGTTCACGTTATGGATACTTGCTCTTGTTTTCTGTTGAAAAGCTGCAGTGTTAGTGGCAAGTTCCTTAACTATATTTTTGAGAAACTCACCTGGTGTTGGTATCTGAGGTCACTGCTATTGCTGTTGAGGATACGGCGGCCTATAATTTTGATTATGTGGTGGTGCTTGAGGCCCCGATTGATTTGCTTGAGGATTCCCATATATCAGATTTGGATGATCCTTCCAACCAATATTGAATGTGTTGGAATAAGGATCATATTTTCGCTGGGGTGGTCCAGGAAATCCTCCAGTAGCGTTGACCTGTTCAACTGATTCTTCTTGAAGTATGGGACACGTATCAGTAGCATGTCCCATTGCAGCACAAATTCCACACGCCTTTGCAGTTTGTCCATTCCCTACAGCCATCTGACGCACAAGAGTCGTCAATTCAATTAATTGCTGTTCAAGGGAAGAGACATTTACCTCATTGTTCTTCCTTGGTGGATGCTCGTATTAGTAGTTCTAGCCTACCTAGGCTTGGCCCGTGGGTCGGCAAGGCGTTCGGGAGTCGCAGCCAAGTTGTGCCCAAGTTCTGGGGGCATCGAAATCAAAGGGCTGACGACGGACGCAGGTATAGATTTTGCTTCCTAAAAATATTTAGGAGTATGCAATAGCTTAGTTAAGGCTTTTGGAGTAATATAATGATATTATTATCATTTGGCAGTGACTGCGGATTATAGGCGTGGACCTAGAGCTGGTAGAGCTTGCCTAGTAGTTGAGGTACGAAAGTACTATTCGAGATATTCTGACTGAGTATGCATGTATTATGTAACTGCATGATTTATATGACATTATTTTATGCTGCATACATTTGCGTATTGAGCTATCTTATTTGAGGTGTCTTTTAGTAGGGTTTTACTCTATTTTGTTAGTGGATGGACTTTCATTGATTTGGGTCCGGAGTATCCACTGGTATTTTGGTATGGGAGCCACGTCCTGAAGCGACGGCACAACGTGCTACATACCAGGGTCCGGTATGTCTTTGTTATCTGATCCTTGGACTCTAGTTCAGTAGGCGGTACACTTTGAATGCTTGTATACTCATACTCTTGTGCTGAGAGTTTTATGCTCACATCTCGTACTTTGTGTTTCTAGGCACCCTATTCCTTGGGACAGGTTTGCGTTTGGATGAGGCGGGTGGATTCAGGAAGGGCTAGGTAGTGGACGGCCAGTTGGATTTCGCCTTGGATGTATTTGGATAATATAGTATTCGATTGGTTGTATAACTATTTTGGTATTTACAAATTTCTTTTCTTGGGATTGTATGACTTTTATTTCTTCCGCAGTTATTCTGAATATCTGTTTTAATTAAGTTAATTATATGCTTAAGTTCTTATTAGTAGGTAATCTTGGTAAGGGTCTGTAGTGACCCGCAATTAATCAAGGTAATTAAGGAAATTAATTACGGGATCGGACGGTTCGAAGAGGATCGGAAGCTCCAAACTAAGGATCGGAGGCTCCAATCGAGATCAGAAGCTCCGTCGGCGAGATCGGACTCTCTGATCGGAGTAAGGGCACACGTCATTGCTTACGTCAGCAAGGTGACATCATGGCTGACATCATAGGATCGAGTTCGGACTTTCCGAACCGAGTTCGGAGGCTCCGAACGTTGTCTATAAATAGGGGATCCGAGGCTCTCATTTGAGCACTCCAATTCCTCTCTTCTCTCAGATTCCTAAGCCTTCTAACTCAGATCTAGGGAGATCTAGGCGTCCTATGGGAAATCCGGAAGTGGCTTAGTGATCTAGGCGTCGTCGCGGAGCTGTGGCCTAGTTTTGAGGCTATCATCAGCAAAGGGCTAACGACGGACGCAGGTATAACTTTGGCTTCCTAAAAATATTTAGGAGTATGTAATAGCTTAATTAAGGCTTTTAGAGCGTTTATAGTGATGCATGGACTTTTGCATGTGTAGACGCCGTAGAGAAGACTTGTAGGCTTGGACCTAGACGGGTGTGCTAGGAGTTGATCTGCAATGTTAGAGGTACGTAAGTACTGACCGAGATAGCCGGCATGATATTTATACATATATGTGTGATGCATGATGTGTGTGCTGTTTTGACTATGTTTTTACTGTTTTAGCACATGCATATATTTTACGGAGACTGCATCAGGTATGATGTGAGTCATGATAGTTTCCATCGGTGATGAGTTACTCCTTATGGATTCATGTCTTGGGAATATACGAGTACCACGCGGAGTCGCTCTCTTAGCCCGGTACTGTGTATTCCAGGCGCCTTGAGTATAGTGCTTTAACCCTGATTTTAAAGTCATGTGCATGCTCATATTTGTATTTATATCATTGCTTCCGTATTGAGCGTAGTCGCTCACGCCCTTTATGTTTCGTGTTTTGGGACATCTTGTGGCGGGTGTAGTAACCCGCATTTTTTATTAGTGATTAAATGAGTAATTAATCACGTGATCATGAAACATTATTAAGTAAGTACCTGTTGGGATAACGGACTTCAGAAATGGATTCAGAGCACTCGAATTAGTTGAATTGGTTCAGCAGGATCGGACGATCCGAAGAGGAGTTCGGAGGATCCGAAGTGGATCGGAAGCTCCGTGCCAGGATTGAAGGCTCCGATCGAGATCGGAAGCTCCGTCGGCAAGATCGGAAGCTCCGATCGGACTCAGTGTATACGTCATCGGTTACGTCAGCAAGGTGACATCATGGCTGACGTAATATCGGGCGATCGGAAGTTCCGAAGGGCGATCAAAAGTTCCGATCGAGTTTGGACGTTCCGAACCAGGTTCGGAGGCTCCGATCGCCGTCTATAAATAAGGGGTCCGAGCCCTCATTCTGTGCACCGATTTCCCCTCCTTTTCTCTGGTTTTCGAACCTTCTTACTTAGATCTACGGAGTTTTAGGCATCCTATTGGGAATTCGGAAGTGGCTTAGTGATCTAGACGTCGTCGCGGAGCTACGGCCTAGTTTTGAGGCTATCTTCAGCAAAGGGCTAACAACGGACGCAGGTATAGCTTTGGCATCCTAAAAATATTTAGGAGTATGCAATAGCTTAGTTAAGGCTTTTAGAGCTTAATTGTTGATGCATGGATATTTGCATTGTAGTAGCTAGTAGACTGGACTAGTAGGCTTGGAGTCTAGACCAGCAGAGCTAGGTTTGACTAGCAGTGTTAGAGGTACGTAAGTACTGACCGAGATAGCCGGCATGATATATTTGCTTATATGTTGCATGAGTATGTGCTATATGTTTTATCATGTTTTAGCATGTTTTACCGCCTTAGCACATACATGATTTTACGTGTGACTGCATTCGGAGAGATGTGAGTCATTGACAGTCTCCATAGGGAACGATGATCTCATTTTGGACTCGAGTCAGGTATGACAGTTTCCATATGGGACTTGTATCCTGTTTTGGATTCGGGTCAGGATGGGGTTGGCTCAGCCCTGATATGGAGTATACGAGTACCCCGCGGAGTAGCTCTCTAGCCGGTGCTGTATATTCCCGGCGCCATGAGCAAGTGTTTTCACTTGAGTTTTAAATCATCTGTGTGCGCATATTTGTATTTATAGCATTGCTTCGTATTGAGCGTTCTAGCTCACGCCCCTGTGGTTGGGTATTGTGTACCTTGTGGCGGGGCAGGTTTGAGGCTGGACGGTCCAGGCGGCTCTCAGCAGGATTGAGCTTGGGGAGTGCCAGGTTGTAGAGGGTAGGGATTTATTTACCCTGAACCTTAGATTTGGTTGTATAACAGTATTTATACAATTGTGATAACGTCGGTTGTATTCTGCCGATTGGATTTGTTGTATTTTAATTATTCACACTTTACGCTTTAAGCTTTTATTGCGTGCGCTTTTACTATAACTCTGATTTGTTAGTAGATCCAGGTTGGGTCACTACAGCGGGTCAGGTCTGAGGCTGGACGGTCCGGGTGGTTCGCAGCAGGGTTGAGGTTGCTACCGTGCAGAGGTAGTTTATTAGGGATTCTGATACCCTAATTTCGATTTGGTTGTATAAGTATTATACACTGTTTCTATCGTCGGTTGTATTCTACTGATAGTAGTGTTTTGTTTGCATTTTTAGTGTCGCTTTGTTAAGTGTTTTGCATGCATTTTGTGTCTTTATTCATGTTTTATTCTAGTTTTACTTTATGTCATGCATTGAGCTTCTTAACTTAGTTTTCATTCATTGTGTAGGAATTACCTTGTTTTGATCAAAGAAATCGAAGTGAGTCCTTGCTTCCAAAGAAAGCAGCAGAGCAGAATGTTCATCAATGAAGCACGCGCTCGATCCTGGCATTTACCCGAATCGAGCGTGGTCATGAGATTTGCAAGACAGAAAGCTCGATATTTTGTATGCGCTCGATCCGGGACTTTCACAGGATCGAGCGCGGCTAAGAATTCTGAAGACAGAAAGTATGCTATTTTGTGCGCGCTCGATCCTGGGAATTGTTAGGATCGAGCGCGCGGGTCTGTTGCGGGAGGAAATTTATAATTTTGGAAACTCTTTTAATTAAGGATTTAGACTTTTATTAGACTTTTAGTTCCGGTTTAGGGGGATTATCAGATTATTCTACACGCTTAGAACGCGAAGAACTCTCTCTGGACGGCTAGGTTTTCATCTATCTTTTTCTTAATTTTATTTTCTCTCATGAATTTTTGTAGAGAATTCATGAGTATTGTTGGCTAAACTTTAATACTTGGTTGACGTAGACGAAGCCCTTGATTTTACTTATTCATGAGATTTTGATTTTCAATGTTTGATTTTTATCAAGTATCAAGAGTTATTCTGAATTGATTGATATGCTTGTGTATGAGATTTTTAGATTGGCCATCTTAGGATTTCATTATACAGTCGAATGCTAAATTAGAATTCAAATCCGTAATTGTTTGAAACCTCTAATTTGCGAAGAAACTACAATTAATAATCGTCCGCTTGTGAGTTTATTAAATTGTAGGAATAACAATTGGATAGGCTAAATACAACCGCTGGTGTTTGTGTTGTCTAGTTTAGTCAGTTTTACTAGTTTGAATGTTACCGTGAGTTTAAATCTAGATTGCTGTTATTGGGTTGATTCATTGGTAAGGGTTAATTTTGAATGATGTTTTCTAATTAACTAAAATTACGGTGAAACAGGAATTGAATTTTCAATGACGAATATTTAATAGGATTAATTATTTTTAGAGAATTGATGATTGAATGAATGAATATCAAGGGTGTAGTCGACCGATACCAAGTCTCGTCTCTTATTGATTTCTCTAGTTTATTATTAAATCTTGCATGTTAGTGAATTTTAATTTTTTAAAGTTTTCAGTAGTTAATCTCAAACTTGAAAACCCCCATTTTATTTATTTAGAATACATTGAATTTACCTTTTCTCGTGGGAACGATCCCTACTCACACTACTGCATTATTTGTTTATTTGATTGAGTCGGGTAATTTGGGCGTACACGATAAGCGCTACCAAATTTTGGCACCGTTGTCGGGGAACGGTGTTAATTTATTGTGTTCTTTGCATATTTTTTATTTTGTTTTGTTATTTCTCGTAGTGCTACTCTGGTTTGTTTATGCTTTCAGGTGACTCTTCGGAAGAAGAATTTCCGTACGACCCAGAGATAGAAAGAACGCTGCTTAAGCGACGGAGAGAAGCTCGTAGGAGGCAAGCAGAGGACGAAATTGAGACTGAAATTTTTGAGGAAGAGATGGCTGCTAACGCCAATCTGAGTTTGAGACAATTGGGCACTCCTGATCCCAACCAGCAACCTTTATGCATTACTTTTCCTACATTAGAAAATAATGCTACTATTGAACTTAAATCTGGGCTCATTCATTTATTACCTTCTTTTCATGGTCTTGCAGGTGAAGACCCGAACAAACACTTGATGGAATTCCATGTGGTTTGCACAAGTATGAAGCCGCATGGGGTGACAGAGGAGCAGATTCAGCTGAGAGCTTTTCCTTTCTCTTTGAAGAGTGCTGCTAAGGATTGGCTATATTACTTACCCTCTGGATCCATCACGACATGGACTGAGATGAAAAGAATTTTTCTGGAGAAGTACTTCCCAGCTTCTAGAGCCGCAAATATCAGGAAGGAAATCTATGGGATAAAGCAATACATAGGGGAATCACTTCATGAATACTGGGAGCGGTTCAAGAAGCTTTGCGCTAGCTGTCCGCAACATCAGATAAGTGAAAACCAATTAATTCAATTGTACTATGAAGGTTTATTGCCCCATGACAGGAATATGTTGGATGCGGCCAGTGGGGGAGTTTTCGTCGATAAAACTCCAGTGCAAGAAAGAAATTTAATAGAGAATATGGCTGCCAATTCTCAGCAATTTGGCACCAACAGAAGTGATCCTGCACCCAGGAAAAGTAACGAGGTAAACGTTTCTTCCCTTGAACAACAATTGAGCGAACTAACGTCTCTTGTGCCTCATATGGCTGTAGGGAATGGACATATTGCAAAGGTATGTGGAATTTGCACTCAATTGGGACATGCAACTGAAATGTGTCCCACTCTTCAAGAGGGATCTGCGGAACAAGTAAACACAGCAGGCGGATTTCCAGGGCCACCTCAGCAGAGGTATGATCCTTACTCTACCACATACAATCCAGGTTGGAGGGATCATCCAAACCTCCGATACGGAAATCCACAAGCGAATCAGCCTGGACCTCAAGCACCATAGCACAATCAATCTTATAGACCGCCGTACCCTCCACCACAGCGGCCTCAGATTCCTACGCCAGGTGAGTCTCTTGAAAACATAGTTCAGAATCTTGCCACTAATACTTTGGCTTTTCAACAGGACACCCGGACGAGCATCCAAAACTTAAATACCCAAATGGGACAGCTCGCTGCAGCAATCAGCAAGTTTGAAGCACAAAATTCCAGCCGTTTACCTTCACAAATAGTGGTGAATCCGAAGGAGAACGTGAGTGCTATTACTTTGAGGAGTGGAAAGGAGCTGCAGATTCAAGATGGATTGGTCAAAGAACCGGTAGAGACTGAAGGGGACAAAGAATCTAAGGTGGAGGAGAGTGAGCCCATTCCTAAAGAAACACCGAGAGGTAAGTTCCCTCATTTTTCTGAGTATAAACCTGTAGCCCATTTTCCCTTAGCTTTAAAGGACTCTAGGAAAAATGAGGGGATTAAGGAGCTCTATGAAACTTTTCATAGATGCGAGGTAAACATTCCACTGTTAGATGCTATTAAGAAAGTACCTTGCTATGCTAAATTTTTGAAAGAATTATGTACTGCGAAAAGAAAACAAAAATTGAAGGGTTGTAAGAAAGTTGAATTGGGAGAACAGGTCTCTGCCGTTATTCAAAGAAAGGTACCTACAAAATGCAAGGACCCAGGTATGTTCTCGATTCCATGTAAAATAAGAGGTGTTCAGCTTGATACAGCCATGCTAGATTTAGGAGCGTCGATTAATGTGATGTCATACTCTGTTTATGCTTCCTTAAATCTTGGGCCTTTGAATGAAACTGATATTGTTATCCAAATGGCTGATCAATCTACTATTTTTCCAAGGGGTTTATTAGAAGATGTCCTAGTGCAAGTTGGCGAATTGGTCTTCCCGGCTGATTTTTATATTCTTGACATGAAAAACAATGAATTGAATAGCCTTATTTTATTATGAAGACCATTCTTGAAAACTTCTAAGTCTGTAATAGATGTTGATAACGGTACTCTCACTATGGAATTCGATGGAAAATTTCCAAATTTAATATCTTTGATGCCCTGAAAAATCCTGTTTGTGAAAGTGTTGTTAATATACTTGCAACTCCTGCTGAAATTTTTACTGCTAAAAATTTTATCTCTGAAATGCAGGCACCAAAAACTGCGACAAAACATCCTCCTGACCGAGCGAAAAGAATCGCCAAGAAGTCGAAGCAGAAAAAGCATGGAACATTGACTGGAAAAATTATGAAGTGGGTAAAGGTGGAAAAAGGAACCAGATTTAAACCACCCTGAGGAACTGCAACATTCAGTCGAGACAACGACCATAAACAAAGGCGCTGACTGGGAGGCAACCCAGCAATTAGTTTTTGTTTTTGCTTCGTTTTAATTTTTTTTATTATTTCGTTGAATTTTTGTTTTTAATCTTGTTTTCGGAAAAATGTTTAGAAAATTAAAACAGTAACTTCTAAAGTAGAGAGCGCTCGATCCTAGCATTTTATAGGATCGAGCGCTCAGAAATCGTGAGTTTTCTGCCCAAAGTTTTTTTTAAGGCGCACTCGATCCGGAAAAATCACAGGATCGAGCGCGCAGATTTCACAAACTCACTGCCTTGAATTTTATTTACGCGCGTTCGATCGGGTATTTTTCTCGGATCGAGCGCGCGCCAGTTATACTTTATAGCTGTGCGTTTTTTCTTATTTTTCCCCACTTCCCCTCCAAATTTGCTCAGCCCACTTAGAACCCTTTCTCCCTTAAATTTCGAAAATTCAAAAATCATCACGAATTGTTATCAATCTTTGGCAGGAATTATTGAAAGGCATAGGATCATCATCTCAATCTCCTCTACACCTATATACCATCACAATCCACAAGGAACACCACATTTTGAATTGCATACAAGGTGTTCGACGAATTGCCAATATTACTAATCCTTGCAAATTTTTGAGTGATCATGGGTCCAAATTGTACTACTGAGAGAGGCAAATCTTCTCGCCAAGGCACACGAGCTACAACCGCATCCTTCAACCTTGCCGGCCGTTTTGTCAATCAAGCGGCCCGGGATCGCTACGACCATGCCAAGAACCATCGCTCCCCTATTACTGAGAGGGGTACGGTTTTGATCTCGATGTGACTGTAAACGAAGTGGCGGCTCAAGTCTTGGCACGTGGGTGGGGAACGTTCTGTAAGCAACCCGCTCCAGCCATCGTCCCTCTTGTTAGGGAATTCTACGCTAATGCTGCGGAGTGGACGGATGGCAAGGCTTTTGTCCGGGGCACTTTGATATCCTACGCAGCTTCTGAGTTGAACGCCATGCTAGAGACACCAGATGTCGATGACAGCATTTTCCAAAGTGATGCCCTTTCCCCGGATGTCCACGAGATCCTTACTCAGCTGTGCTTTACCGGGGCTGCTTGGTTGGATCCGGTTACTTACAAGTGCTTCAAAGAGAAATATCTTTTTGTGAATCCGGCCACCTGTTATGCTTGCAAGCTGGTGTGCAAGCTAGAGCAGACGAAGAATGGTTGCAGCCGATGCGACCCATTGACCAAGCAACTGTTGATGCAAAAAGGGCTTATAGGCGGAGCCTATTTCTGGTGGATGACCAATTTGTGGCGGTGCACGAGCCGGTGTGTCCTATTCCACCTCCACGCCGCTCGACTGCAGTTACTGTTCAAGAGATGGCCGCTTTCACTCAGCACCAGAACACGTTCAATGCAGCCACAGCTGCAAATTTCCAGGTGTTGGACTATATAACTCGTGGCATCTCCGAGAGACTTGGGATTGATCCCACCACGCTCCCACTAACTGTTCCTTTCCCGCCACCTTTTGAGTTTCCATGGGTCGACCCAGTGCCACCACAGAGCATGATGAGGACGGGGCGGACGCCAATCTATAAACCTGGGGAGTTTTCTTTTTATCTTTTCATTGCATTGCATTCATTTTCTTTTGTGTTGTTAGTTGTTTAGTTTAGTTCTCGAGCATTGAGGGCAATGCTTCGTTTAAGTGTGGGGGTGCATTCAGTGTTTTGTTGTTTGTTTTGCATTGTGTCTGTTGCATACTTGCATATAGTTTGTAAATTGATTCATGAGTGTTTTGTGTGTGCATAAGTAGAGGATGATTTCTAGCCTATGATGAAGAAGTTGAAAAAAAAAATTGAAATTTTTGAAATTTTTTTTTACTCTTGATTGGATATGAGAGACCGGAGGTTGTTTGTTGAATATTTTAAGCACGCATGTTTAACCAGTGAAGTGTAGCGATGTATTAGATATCGTGGATGTCTGTTGGACCATTGCACGACAATAGGTGTTTGTGAAACTTGATAGTGTTTGAATCTTGATGATTTCTTTGATATGACATAAATGATCTTGGGCGCACCTAGAAAAAAATAATAATATAAAAAAAAAATTTATACAACTCCATACGGGCCTAGAAAGGATTGAAATCCTAATCCTAAAAAGATTAAATTCAAGGCTAAGTATGCGGATTAAATGAGGTTGATGCTCCATCCGGGCTATAGACGAGGGGATTGAAATTCTAATCCTGTCTTAGTTGTAGCTAAGTTTGCGGGTAATTATTGGGGCTAAAGCAATACCGGGTGCAAAATCCGGAGGTGCGTAATTATTCTCAAGAAAGTTTTGTTATGTTGAACGATTGTTGGGAGGAGAGTTCTTGATGGTGTAGCTTGCACTGAATTGTTATAGGTCAGCGAACAGTCTTGAAACTTTGTTTTTTTGAAGTTGCATGTAACTGGGGTAACATGGCATACACACACGTTCACATTCGACTGAAGGTGTATCATTGATAATTGAGATTTGCTATGAGCTTATTTTTTTAGGTGAAAATGGTTTTCTCTGAGGCTATGTTTGCGTGATTCATCCTTGCTTATGTTTTTGTTCTGTTTCATTTTGTTTTTGCATAACTTGCTCGAGGGCGAGCAAGGTTTAAGTGTGGGGGTATTTGATAGTAGTGTTTTGTTTGCATTTTTAGTGTCGCTTTGTTAAGTGTTTTGCATGCATTTTGTGTCTTTATTCATGTTTTATTCTAGTTTTACTTTATGTCATGCATTGAGCTTCTTAACTTAGTTTTCATTCATTGTGTAGGAATTACCTTGTTTTGATCAAAGAAATCGAAGTTAGTCCTTGCGTCCAAAGAAAGCAGCAGAGCAGAATGTTCATCAATGAAGCACGCGCTCGATCCTGGCATTTACCCGGATCGAGCGCGGTCATGAGATTTGCAAGACAGAAAGCTCGATATTTTGTATGCGCTCGATCCGGGACTTTCACAAGATCGAGCGCGGCTAAGAAGTCTGAAGACAGAAAGTATGCTATTTTGTGCGCGCTCGATCCTGGGAATTGTTAGGATCGAGCGCGCGGGTCTGTTGCGGGAGGAAATTTATAATTTTGGAAACTCTTTTAATTAAGGATTTAGACTTTTATTAGACTTTTAGTTCCGGTTTAGGGGGATTATTAGATTATTCTACACGCTTAGAACGCGAAGAACTCTCTCTGGACGGCTAGGTTTTCATCTATCTTTTTCTTAATTTTATTTTCTCTCATGAATTTTTGTAGAGAATTCATGAGTATTGTTGGCTAAACTTTAATACTTGGTTGACGTAGACGAAGCCCTTGATTTTACTTATTCATGAGATTTTGATTTTCAATGTTTGATTTTTATCAAGTATCAAGAGTTATTCTGAATTGATTGATATGCTTGTGTATGAGATTTTTAGATTGGCCATCTTAGGATTTCATTATACAGTCGAATGCTAAATTTGAATTCAAATCCGTAATTGTTTGAAACCTCTAATTTGCAAAGCAACTACAATTAATAATCTTCCACTTGTGAGTTTATTAAATTGTAGAAATAACAATTGGATAAGCCAAATACAACCGCTGGTGTTTGTGTTGTCTAGTTTCGTCAGTTTTACTAGTTTGAATGCTACCGTGAGTTTAAATCTAGATTGCTGTTATCGGGTTGATTCATTGGTAAGGGTTAATTTTGAATGCTGTTTTCTAATTAACTAAAATTATGGTGAAACAGGAATTAAATTTTCAATGACGAATATTTAATAGGATTAATTATTTTTAGAGAATCGATGATTGAATGAATGAATATCAAGGGTGTAGTCGACCGATACCAAGTCTCGTCTCTTATTGATTTCTCTAGTTTATTATTAAATCTTGCATGTTAGTGAATTTTAATTGTTTAAAGTTTTCAGTAGTTAATCTCAAACTTGAAAACCCCCATTTTATTTATTTAGAACACATTGAATTTATCTTTCCTCGTGGGAATGATCCCTACTCACACTACTGCATTATTTGTTTATCTGATTGAGTCGGGTAATTTGGGCGTACACGATAAGCGCTACCATCTACCGATTGGATTTGTTGTAAATTGGAATTATCAGCTATTTTAATGCTTTAATTATTTTGCTTGCGCTAATCACTCTGATTAGGTAGTGGATTCGGGTTGGGTCGCTACATTTATTGGTATCAGAGCGCATTGCAATTGGGAATTAGTAAAGCGGATTTTAAGAATCGTCTGTTGTTATTGACAGATGGCAGATGATGATTACGAGAGTCAGGCTAGCGGTGGTCATTGGGGCGATCCACCGAGGAGACATCACCGTAGACATCACCATCGTCATGAGGATCATAGGCGTTTTAGTATGAACCGTTTTCTTCAGATGGCTCCTAAGCCATTGGTGGGTGGCGAGGCTCCTGCAGTTGCTGAGGACTAGTTGGAGCGTATGGAGAGTTGTTTTCGGGAGTATCAGTGTACTGAAACCCAAAAGATGGAGACTTTAGCTTTTGTTCTAGAGGGTAATGTGAAGAGGTGGTGGAGAGCTACTTCTACTCCGTTTATTTCAGCAAGGGGTGCCGCTACTTGGGCCGAGTTTAAGTCTTCCTTCGAGAAGCATTATTTCCCTCCAGCCTTGCGACAGACGAAGGCGAGCGAGTTGTTGAGCTTGCGACAGGGTACTATGACCATCGATGAGTACCAGCAGAGATTCTTTGAGCTTCTTTCTTTTAGTCCCCATATTGCAAGTAGCTTAGAGACGATGCACGATCTATTTCTTCAGGGTCTTAACCCTGACATTCATCAGCTGGTTGCCGTGGGCAAAGAGAGGAACTTCGAGAGTTTGGTGAACAATTGTCACCAAGTGCAGGACAGTCTGCAGAGGAACAGGACTTTTGGATCTTCTGCATCCAGACCATCTAGCTCTTTGGGTCCGAAGGCCCAGTCTTTCAAGAAGCAGGGTGGTACTTCTTCTTCTTCCTCCGGATCCGGCAGAGTTCATCACTTTGGTAATATGCGACGTTGTCGTCAGTGTAGATGGAAGCATCTCCCAGGACCGTGTCCTCATATCACTGGTGTTTGCTTTCAGTGTGGTCAGGAGGGTCACATGAAAAGAGACTGTCCCACTTTGGCCGGTACAGTGAGTGGTTCGGGGAGTGTTGGTGGTTCTCAGACTGAAAGAGTGGGTGCCCGGTTAGCCAACTTGTGGCTAAGGGCTTTTATGACTCTATGTAAAACAATCTTTTTTTTAATATAATTTACACTTTTATAATGGCATTGACTTTATCTTTCTTCATAATATTATATTATGATATACTATTGTTGTTTTGATAAAGACCTTGAATATACTATAGTGTATGTAAGATGTGGTAGCACATGGGGATGGCTATCATGAAACACATCTTATAGTCACTGTATATTCTAAACTGTTCCTAGTCAATTGAGCCGTCCGATAATAAGGATAAGGATCGCTCGAGATTGAGACTAGCATTTGCGATGCCGAGTACCACGTTTCATTGGTATGGAACATAGAGATGTTCAAAGCATGCAAATGGATATTCATATGATGAATGATCGAACTACCCTATTCGGACTTTCCAAGTGGTTATCACTTATCGAGTGGATAAAGTCCGCGGTTTTGGTTGTACACCATTAGTCCTTATTACTTGAAACATCATTGAGACTCTATATGCTAGTACTGTATTTTGACTCGTTTACTGACTCTATTGGGGTCATCAGGTGTCGGGATTGGGTACAGTTATGACACATATAGGAGTCGATGATTTGTTGTCAAGGATTCACCAATGCGATGTCACTAATAGATCTCCAAGATGTTATGCATAGTTATCGAATCTCGAACGACTCTCGATATACCAATGGTTGTTGATTCGATCGGGATATATGGATGAAGGGACAGTACTGTACGCTAACCAAAATCTACTGGTTCTTGCAGGCACTATCAGTAATACCTAGGGAATCATGGGGCGATGTTGCTAGGCGCTCTTACCATGATTCGATGGGTAAGTCGGAAATTGTTGTTCCGAGTCACAAGGAGTTGTGAGCCCACGGCTAGCTGTATTCCTGAACCATTGAGGGTTACACAAGTAATGGATTACTAAAACCCCGTAGAGATAGTTAAATTTAAAGAGTTAAATTTAATGAAAGAGAAGTTGGACTTCTTAACTAAAGGGAGTGAAATTTCCTAAAATGACATAGGGATGAACATTTTTGAAAATCACTGAATTCGGATTCAGAAAAATTGTCTTGACTCTAAAAGATGCAGAAATGGTTTCTGTGCACATTGGTGAAGTCAGTTTATCAATTGGAGTCACGATGAATTTTATATTAATTTCTATAACAACGGGCTTGGCTTGTTGGGCTTAAGTTATGGATTATGGGCCCTAAAGAGTTAGAGTCCAAATATAATTATAACTTAATCCAGTCTAGAAATTATCTATAAATAGGACTGCAGTGTTCGAAAAATTGTGTGTGAATCAGTCTTGCAATTTTCGAATTTTAGCCTATATTATTCAAGGGGATTTTCGAAATCCTCTATCCCTTTTGAAAAAAATTCGGGTTGTGTTTTTGTGAAAAATTACAATCTGAATTAACAGATCATATCTGTTTATTCTCTACGCAAACTTCTGATTGATTTCTAGTGCAGTCATTCAGAGGGTTTTGTTTTCTATTCGTGGACCTGATTGAAGAAGCGTTCGTTCATCAGTTCCTGGGATATACAACAAGAGCAGATTAAATTCTGTTGGTGTCCATAATATCGCTTCGAGATTGTAAGGTAAAATATTTAATAGTGATTATTTGTTTTACTTACACAAATTTAATCGTAAAGTTTTGATACCCAGATATGAAATCGTTCCATATTAATAAAATAAATTTTTTAAACTTCCGCTGCACCGGGTATCAATTCTAATTGATCTGAACACAGTTTTCCACTATTTATCAGCCACCACAGTATCAGCAGTAGCCTCCGCAGCCACCACAGTATCAGCAGTAGCCTCCGCAGCAGCAGCGTCAGCAGTCGCAGCCGTCGCAGCGACATCATTCTCAGTCTTCTTCGAGAGCACAGTCATCTTTGTGCCCGCGTACTCAGGGGCAGGTGTTTGCGCTGAACCAGGAGCAGGCTCAGGCAGACAGTGAGAACATGATCGCAGGTACCTTTAGTTTGTGCGGTTTTCCTGCTTATCTATTGATCGATACTGGTGCTTCTCATTCATTCATATCTGCATGATTTGTTAAGAGGCATAGGTTACCTTTTGTTCCCTTAGACGTCTTGTTAGCGGTTTCGACTCGGATGGGTCAGGAAGTCTTAGCTAAGAGTCTTGTTTTGGGTTGTATTTTGGGATTTGAGGGACATCTGTTGAGCGCTAACCTGATGGTTTTAGCGATGGATGACTTTGATGGTATCATTGGGATTGATCTTTTGACTTCTTATCGAGCGATAGTGGATTGCTATCAGAGATTTGTCCAGTTTCGCCCCGAGGCTGAGGATGCTTGGTATTTCTATGGTGAGGAAGCGCGACCCCCGATGCCAGTGGTTTCTGCTCTAAAAGCCCGACGTGCTTTAGAGTCTGGAGGGGAAGGCTATCTGATCTATGCGATTGATGCATCCTTAGAGGGTCCGGACATGGAGGAGATACCAGTAGTCAGTGAGTTCCCGGATGTGTTTCCCAACGAGATTCCAGGGTTACCACCTGTGCGAGAAATCGAGTTTGGAATTGACTTGTTGCCAGGGACAGCGCCGATTTCCTGAGCACCGTACCGATTAGCTCCATCTGAGATGCGAGAGTTGCAGCAGCAGTTGCAGGATCTTCTTGATAAGGGCTCTATCTGACCCAGTGTTTCACCTTGGGGGGGCCCAGTTCTATTCGTCAAAAAGAAGGATGGTTCGATGCGTCTGTGCATTGACTATCGTCA
Source organism: Henckelia pumila (assembly GCF_033568475.1). Classification (NCBI taxonomy): domain Eukaryota; kingdom Viridiplantae; phylum Streptophyta; class Magnoliopsida; order Lamiales; family Gesneriaceae; genus Henckelia; species Henckelia pumila. The sequence goes on along the minus strand of NC_133120.1, from coordinate 93,409,017 downwards.
GCTGAATCTAGTGACAGTGAAGAACAAGTATCCTCTTCCATGGATTGACGATCTGTTTGATCAGCTGCAGGGTACTTCTATCTATTCCAAGATCGACTTGCGTTCTGGATATCATCAATTGCGAGTTAGAGATGAGGATGTTTCGAAGACAGCATTTCGTACACGGTATGGACACTATGAGTTTTTAGTGATGCCGTTTGGTCTGACAAATGCTCCAGCTGTTTTCATGAATTTGATGAACAGAGTGTTCCGCGACTTTTTGGATAAGTTCGTGGTGGTGTTCATCGATGACATCCTTGTGTATTCTCGTAGCATGGATGAACATGTCTTTCATCTCCGTACTGTTTTGAAGACCTTGCAATAGCGTCAGTTGTATGCTAAGCTCAGCAAGTGTGACTTTTGGATTGACCGAGTTGTGTTCCTTGGTCATGCCATTTCTAGATATGGGGTATCAGTGGATCCTAGCAAGACAGAGGCTATTCTTAATTGGTTGCGCCCGACGACAGCATCTGAGATTCGTAGTTTCTTGGGTTTGGCCGGATACTACCGTTGATTCGTGGAGAATTTCTCTCAGATAGCCAGGCCTTTGACACAGTTGACGCGAAAGGATGTTTCTTTCGAGTGGTCTTCCGAGTGCGAAGACAGTTTTCATGAGTTGAGACGTCGATTGACGACTGCTCTAGTGCTTTCCTTGACGACTGGATCTGGTGGTTATGTAGTCCACACAAACGCTTCTCTCCAGGGTTTGGGGTGTGTGTTGACTCAGAATGGGCATGTGATTGCTTATGCCTCCAGGAAACTGAAGACTCACGAGGGGAATTATCCCGTACATGATCTAGAGCTTGCAGCCATTGTCTTTGCTCTGAAAATATGGCGTCATTATTTGTACGGTGAGCGATTCCAGATTTTCATAGATCATAAGAGTTTGAAGTATCTGTTCACTCAGTCAGAGTTGAACATGCGACAGCGCCGTTGGATGGACTTGCTGAAGGACTACGATTGCGAAATCAAGTACCATCCAGGCACTTCTAATCCAGTTGCGGACGCTCTTAGCCGCAAAGTTTATGTTAGTTCCCTTCGTACCAGTTCGATTTCGAAGGCAGTGGAGGTGTGTTGTTCTTTGGGATTCACGTTCCATCATAAGAAAGAACAGCAAGGGATTCGTGTTTCTTCTGTGCTTGCAGAGCCAGCGTTGTAACGAAGAATCCGAGAAGCTCAGAATTCTGATCTGAAGACTCAGAGGTTAGCCCGTTTGGCTGAGGATGATAGTACTTCTGGTTTTTATCTGCAGGGAGACGGTCTGTTGTGTCTTTCTGGTCGAGTAGTAGTACCCGATGACTCTTCTTTGAGGAACGAGATCTTATCGCAAGCTCACCGCAGTCGATTCTCTGTACATTCAGGCAGCATGAAGATGTATAAGGATCTTTGAAAGAGTGGGTGCCCAGTGAGCCAACTTGTGGCTAAGGGCTTTGATGACTCTTTGTATAAACAATCTTTTGTTTAATATTATTTACACTTTTATTAATGGCAATGACTTTATCTTTCTTCATATTGTTATATTGTGATATACTATTGTTGTTTTGATAAAGACCTTGAATATACTATAGTGTATGTAAGATGTGTTAGAACATGGAGATGTCTATCATGAAACACATCTTATAGTCACTGTATATTCTAAACTGTTCCTAGTCGATTGAGCCGTCCGATAATAAGGATAAGGATCGCTCGAGTTTGAGACTAGCATTTGCGATGCGGAGTACCACGTTTCATTGGTAAGGAACATAGAGATGTTCGAAGCATGCAAATGGATATTCATATGATGAATGATCGAACTACCCTATCCGGACTTTTCAAGTGGTTATCACTTATCGAGTGGATATAGTCCGGGGTTTTGGTTGTACACCATTAGTCCTTACTACTTGAAACATCATTGAGACTCTATATGCTAGTACTGTGCTTTGACTCGTTTACCGACTCTATTGGGGTCATCAGGTGTCGGGATTGGGTACAGTTACAACACATATAGGAGTTGATGCTTTGTTGTCAAGGATTCACCACATACTTGCGAGTGTGGATATCCTATGCGATCTGAGGAGATATTAGTGTGACGAATCTCTGGCCAGAGTACAGGATGTGATTTAAGAAATGGTTTCTTAGTAGCACATGCGATGTCACTATTTGATCTTCAAGATGTATTGCATAGTTATCGAATCTCGAGCGACTCTCGATATACCAATGGTTGTTGATTCGGTCGGGATATATGGATGAAGGGACCGTACTGTACGCTAACCAAAATCTATTGGTTCTTGTAGGCACTATCAGTGATACCTAGGGAATCATGGGGCGATGTTGCTAGGCGCTCTTACCATGATTCGATGGGCAAGTCGGAAATTGTTGTTCCGAGTCACAAGGAGTTGTGAGCCCACGGCTAGCTATATCCCTGAACCATTGAGGGTCACACAGTGTAATGGATTTTTAATCCCCGTTGAGATAGTTAAATTTAAAGAGTTAAATTTAATGAACAAAGAAGTTGGACTTCTTAATTATGAGTAGAGGAGTAAGATTTCCTAAAATGACATAGGGATGGGCATTTTTGGAAACCACTGAATTCGGATTCAGAAAAATTTATCTTAACTTTAAAAGGTGCAGAAATGGTTTTTGTGCACATTGGTGAAATCGGTTTATCAATCGGAGTCACGATGAATTTTATATTAATTTCTGAACATGCGGGCTTTGCTTGTCGGGCTTGAACTTATGACTAATGGGCCCTAAGCTGTTAGTGGCCTACATTATAAATAAGTTATTGCAGTACAGAAATTACACACAACAGGTCACAAAATATTTTTAAAACCCTAGCTGCATTTTTAATAAGTGGCCGCCCCCTCCCTCCCTCTGCTCGGAAAATCCAGCCTGTGAATTTTGAATTACAGTCTGGTTTAACGGATCAAATTCGTTAATCTCTTCGTAGAAACTTCTGATAGATTTTCTAGTGCAATCTATCAGAGGGATTAAATATCCGTTCGTGGACCTGATTGAAGAACAGTTCGTCCATCAGTTCCAGGGATATACAACAAGAGCATAGAAATCTGTTGGTGTCCAAAATCTCGATTCGAGATTAAAGGTAAAAATTTTATAATCGTTATTTAATTTTTACACACACAATTTAATCGTAAGGTTGATACCCATTATGGAATCGTTCCATATAAAAATTTTAAACTTCCGCTGCACCGGGTATCAATCCTAATTGATCTGATCGCCGCGTTCTCCAACAGTGGTATCAGAGCCAGGTTGCTCAGATCAAGCGATTAAATTAATCGATTGTACAAAAATTTTTTAAGCCTCGGTTTTTGAAACAAAATAAATATTTAAAAATAAAATATTTTTTTTTTTGGGCAAAAACCCGGGCAGCGATTGGATCGCTGCCCGGGGCAGGGGCAGCCGGGCTGCCCAGCCCGACCCCATTAGGGCGCGGGCAGCCCGGGAATGTCCCGGGCGGGTCGCGGGAAAAATTATTTTTTAATTTTTAAATTAAATTTTAATATGTTAAAATTCTATTTTTGGTCCGATCGAAAATTGTTTTGATTGGTCCACGAGGCATCGGATCGAATTGTTCGAGTTCGAAAATTTTAAAATTGATTTTTGGATAAATTTGAATTTTTGGAAAATTTAAATATTTTTTATCCGTTAAATTGAATTTTGAAATTAATTATTTTTGGTACAATTGATGATAAGATATGATCTTATGGATATATTGAGTAAAATATGATTTTATGTATAAAATTGGATTTTATAGATAAAATATGATTTTATTTGATAAAAAGATAAAATATGATTTTGTATGTAAAATAAGATTTTATATATGAAATATGATTTTATCCTTTTAAATTTAAATTGCCATTGCATGTTATCCAATAAATTAATTTTGAATTAAATGTTATTGGATAAGGATGATCGATTGCCATGACCAATTTTGTAGGTATATGTTAGGAATTTACATTTGTTTTTATTGTTGTTGGATTTATTAATGGGCCTGGTTTATGGCCCAATATGAATGTCATATGTAATAAAAGTGGGCTTGGTTTATGGCCCGTTCCCACCCCTTAAAAATGTATCCCCTACTTGTCATTGTTATTTATTGTAAATACATTAGATTTAGTGGGAGATGAAGATTTGAAGACGGTGGTGGGCCCAGCAGACAATAAAGACAGAAGAAATGTAAATTGGAAGCAAATGTAATAGGATTGCATTGCATACTGCATATTACCTAGGATTGGACTAAGACTCGTGATTGGCAACCACGGGTCGATTAGAAATGGAATCGATCATCCTATATAATATGTGATATTATAGTTGTATGCATGTTTTAGACAAAATTGTGTAAATCCGACAAGCATACAAAACTTTAAAAATGATGAGACAAATTTTTATAATTAAAATCCCTCATTTTAAATATGATTTAAAATTGATATCAAGATAAATAAAGGAAATTTAAATTTGTTTAAATGTTCCTACCTTCCATCAATGATCAATGTATGAGATGCTACCCGCGGATACGGTCCGGCTCATATTATTGGGGGGGGCCGTTCGTCGGAAAGCTGTACATTGGATCGACACATGTTGTAAGTTGGGTGGAACTCCCATGGGATCGGCTCATATTATTGGGGGATCCACATGGCGACCGTCCATCACAACTTAATATTGATGGGTCATCTTGACATGTCACAATAAACGGCGTCATATTATTGGGCCCTTATTGGACATGAGGTAAAAACATGGAGGTTGCTTTGAAAGCAATTGGGCTCTACCTTTTGAAATTATGGTTGGCTGATATTATTCGGGACCATAGATTGTCAATTGGACTCCATGTTCTCACTAAGGAAAACAGTTTCCCGTTTTCACTAGAGGGTAGTGAAATCGTTAAAATAGTGGGAGTGAGATTCATAAAATAAATATCGCATATTATATGTCTTAGTAAATTGCTTAAACAATCACTGATATTTGTCTGTTTCTTTTCAGTATTTCATAAGATGAATTCGCGTAATCCACTTTTCTCGATCCTCGAACAAAATAAGTTGACTGGCGCAAACTATACAGAATGGTTCCGTAAGTTGAAGATTGTCTTGACTTCGGAGAAGATGCTCTACGTGTTAGAAAAATCTCCTCCGAAGGAAGCACCAGCTGACGTAAGTCCGGAAGAGTTAGCCAAACTTGATACATGGTGGGACCATGATATCAAGACCAAATGTTATATGCAAGCCTCGATGTCTGATGAACTCCAGAGGCGATTTGAGGACACCGTGAATGCTGCTGACATTCACGTTCAACTCAAGGAACTTTTTGGGGCTCAATCGAGGGCTGAAAGGTTCGCTACTGTAAAGGAGCTAATGACGTGTCGCATGCGTGAAGGGACTTCGGTCCGTGATCATGGGGTACGAGTGATTTGGCTCATACAGAAGTTGGTAACCTTTGATTTGGTGTTGGAGCATGAACTCAACGTGGATTTACTACTTCTGTCTCTTCCTTCTTCGTTTGACGGATTTGTGGTGAATTTCAATATGAACAAGATAGAGGCCTCCCTTGAAGAGATGGTCAATATTCTTGTGACATATGAATCCACATTAAAGAAGGATAAACCGGCTTTCTTGGTGGGCTCCTCTTCTTCTGCTAAGAAGGGGCCAAGTACAAAGGGTAAGAAACGTTCTGCCCCACCCAAGAAAATCGAACCCGAGAAGAAGTACAAGACAAAGGCTTCAAACATGGAAAAATCCAAGGATGTTTGCCATTACTGCAAGAAGCCCGGTCATTGGAAGCGTAACTGCAAGGAATATCTAGAGCAGTTGCGAACTGCGAAGGGTATGTTCTATATTGAAATAAATGTTTCACTTAATACTACTTCTTGGGTATTGGATACCGGATGTGGATCTCACATTTGCAATGATTTGCAGGTGATGACAAGAAGTCGCAGGCTTAGAATGGGTGAGACCCAGCTGAGGCTCGGAAATGGTTCCAGAGTTGAAGCTAAAGCCGTGGGAGATGTTTATTTAATTTTGCAGAACGGTTTTAAGTTACTTTTAAGAGATGTTTTATTTGTTCCGGATTTGATTAAAAACATTATTTCTGTTTCTATGCTTGATAGAGATGGTTATTCTTGCAATTTTGTGAATGGGATTTGCAATATTTACAAGAATGAATGTTTGATTGGAAATGGACAACTTGAAAACGATCTATACAACTTAAAACTAAAAGACGTTCCAATAAATTATGTTGATAAACCGGCAACAACAAACAAAAGGAAAATCGATAGCCAAAACCCGGCAAACCTTTGGCACGCTAGGCTAGGTCATATTTCCTCAAGGAGGATGAACAAGCTAGTGGGAGAGGGCATGTTTGATATGTCTGATATTAACTCTCTACCTACTTGTGAATCCTGCCTGAAAGGAAAAATGACTAAATCTCCTTTTAAGGGGAAACCTGAGCGTAGTCAAAATCTGTTGGATTTGATCCATACAGATGTTTGTGGTCCATTTAGAGTTGGTACTCAATATGGCCACACCTACTTCATTACCTTTACTGATAATTATTCTAGGTATGGGTATTTATATTTAATGAAATATAAGTCTGAAGCATTTGAAAAGTTCAAAGAATTCAAGGCTGAAGTAGAAAACAAGCTAGGTAAAAGTATTAAAGCACTTCGATCGGATCGAGGTGGAGAATACTTAAGTACCGAGTTTTTGGACTATCTAAAAGAGAATGGGATTCTCTCTCAGTGGACTCCTCCTATGACACCACAGCTTAATGGTGTATCGGAGCGTCGTAATCGAACTTTGTTGGACATGGTTCGATCCATGATGAGCTTCACTGAGCTTCCACCTTCGTTTTGGGGCTATGCGCTTGAAACGGTGGTATTGTTGTTGAACAACGTCCACACTAAAGCAGTGGACAAAACACCATACGAGTTATGGAATGGCAAAGCTCCTAAGTATTCGTACTTGAGGATTTGGGGATGTCCTGCTTACGTGAAGCGGACAGTGGGAGATAAGTTGGATAGTCGATCCAGCTTATGTTATTTTGTAGGGTATCCGAAGAATTCAATCGGATATTATTTCTATTATCCTGCTGAAACAAAGGTGTTTGTTTCAAGGAATGCCACCTTCTTGGAGAAGGAGTTCTTATTGGATAAGAAAGGCGAGATGATGGAACTCGAAGAAATTCGAGAAGAACCCGAAATACAAAATAACGATCCTACACCTCAGGAAACATTGATAGACACGCCTGTACCTAAAAGATCCGAGAGGACTTCTAGACCTCCTATTCGATATGGTCTTCTTCTTGAAGGGGATCAAGATGAACCCGATGTTGGATGTGATCCAAGAAACTTCAAGGAAGCAATTTCTGATGCGGATTCAAATTTATGGCTTGAAGCTATGCAGTCGGAAATAGATTCGATGCATACAAACCAAGTTTGGTCTTTAGTAGATCCTCCCGATGGAATTGTTCCAATAGGGTGTAAATGGATCTACAAGAGAAAGCTTGGGCCTGATGGTAAGGTATTGACCTACAAGGCGCGATTGGTGGCAAAAGGTTATACTCAAAGACAAGGAGTTGACTATGATGAAACCTTTTCACCAGTTGCAATGTTCAAGTCCATAAGAATCCTTATTGCCATAGCTGCATGGTATGACTATGAGATATGGCAAATGGATGTGAAGACTGCTTTTCTTAATGGAGACATTAAGGAAGAAATCTATATGAAGCAGCCTGAGGGGTTCACATCCATGGGAAGCGAGCATAAGGTATGCAAGCTTCAGAGATCAATTTATGGTCTAAAACAAGCATCAAGAAGTTGGAACCAGAAATTTGATGAAACAATAAAAGATTTTGGTTTCATCAAGAATCCGGAGGAACCATGCGTGTACAAAAAAGTAGTTAAGGATGCTGTGACATTCTTAGTACTTTATGTTGATGACATCCTACTCATTGGGAATGATGTAGGGATGTTGCAGTCAACAAAGATATGGTTATCAGGTAGATTTTCGATGAAGGATTTGGGTGAGGCATCCTATATTCTTGGGATACAGATCTATAGAGATAGATCTAAGAGAATGATAGGACTCACTCAATCAACCTACATCGACACCATATTGAAACGGTTTTCAATGGATGGGTCCAAGAGAGGACATCTACCCATGTGTCATGGAGTTTCTCTATCCAAGTCTATGTGTCCCAATACGGATGAAGAGATAGAGAAAATGACACATGTACCATATGCGTCAGCCATAGGTAGTATCATGTATGGGATGATATCTACCAGACCGGATGTAGAATTTGCTCTGAGTGTCACGAGCAGATATCAAGCTAATCCCGGTCAAATGCATTGGAAAGCCGTGAAGGACATTCTTAAGTACTTACGAAGGACTAAGAATATGTTCATGGTATATTGAGGAAGAGAACTAAAATTGGAAGGCTATACCGACTCTAGCTTCCAAAGTGACGTGGATGACTCGAAGTCAACCTCTGGATTTGTGTTCATGCTCAATGGCGGTGCTGTCTCTTGGAAGAGTTCCAAGCAGGACACCACAGCGGATTCCACCACTGAAGCAGAATACATTGCAGCATCAGCTGTTGCTAAAGAGGCCGTTTGGATGAGGAATTTCGTCCAAGAGTTGGGCGTCATTCCTGAAGTTGTTGGTCCAGTCCCGGTGTACTGTGACAACACGGGTGCCGTTGCTCAGGCAAAGGAACCAAGGTCTCATCAAAGATCCAAACACGTACTGAGGAAATACCACATCATCCGGGAGATTGTGGAAAGAGGAGACATCACTGTCGAAAGAGTGGCCTCTGCAGACAATATCACTGATCCACTTACTAAGCCCTTGCCAGGACCATTATTTGACAAACATCGCGAAGCAATGGGTCTACGTAGTATGACTAGTTGGCTTTAGGGCAAGTGAAAGATTGAAAGAGTGGGTGCCCGGTGAGCCAACTTGTGGCTAAGGGCTTTGATGACTCTTTGTATAAACAATCTTTTGTTTAATATTATTTACACTTTTATTAATGGCAATGACTTTATCTTTCTTCATATTGTTATATTGTGATATACTATTGTTGTTTTGATAAAGACCTTGAATATACTATAGTGTATGTAAGATGTGGTAGAACATGGAGATGTCTATCATGAAACACATCTTATAGTCACTGTATATTCTAAACTGTTCCTAGTCGATTGAGCCGTCCGATAATAAGGATAAGGATCGCTCGAGTTTGAGACTAGCATTTGCGATGCGGAGTACCACGTTTCATTGGTAAGGAACATAGAGATGTTCGAAGCATGCAAATGGATATTCATATGATGAATGATCGAACTACCCTATCCGGACTTTCCAAGTGGTTATCACTTATCGAGTGGATATAGTCCGCGGTTTTGGTTGTACACCATTAGTCCTTACTACTTGAAACATCATTGAGACTCTATATGCTAGTACTGTACTTTGACTCATTTACCGACTCTATTGGGGTCATCAGGTGTCGGGATTGGATACAGTTACAACACATATAGGAGTCGATGCTTTGTTGTCAAGGATTCACCACATACTTGCGAGTGTGGATATCCTATGAGATCTGAGGAGATATTAGTGTGACAAATCTCTGGCCAGAGTACATGATGTGATTTAAGAAATGGTTTCTTAGTAGCACATGCGATGTCACTATTTGATCTTCAAGATGTATTGCATAGTTATCGAATCTCGAGCGACTCTCGATATACCAATGGTTGTTGATTCGATCGGGATATATGGATGAAGGGACCGTACTGTACGCTAACCAAAATCTATTGGTTCTTGTAGGCACTATCAGTGATACCTAGGGAATCATGGGGCGATGTTGCTAGGCGCTTTTACCATGATTCGATGGGCAAGTCGGAAATTGTTGTTCCGAGTCACAAGGAGTTGTGAGCCCACGGCTAGCTGTATCCCTGAACCATTGAGGGTCACACAGTGTAATGGATTTTTAATCCCCGTTGAGATAGTTAAATTTAAAGAGTTAAATTTAATGAACAAAGAAGTTGGACTTCTTAATTATGAGTAGAGGAGTAAGATTTCCTAAAATGACATAGGGATGGGCATTTTTGGAAACCACTGAATTCGGGTTCAGAAAAATTTATCTTGACTTTAAAAGGTGCAGAAATGGTTTCTGTGCACATTGGTGAAATCGGTTTATCAATCGGAGTCACGATGAATTTTATATTAATTTCTGAACATGCGGGCTTTGCTTGTCGGGCTTGAACTTATGACTAATGGGCCATAAGCTGTTAGTGGCCTACATTATAAATAAGTTATTGCAGTACAGAAATTACACACAACAGGTCACAAAATATTTTTAAAACCCTAGCTGCGTTTTTAATAAGTGGCCGCCCCCTCCCTCCCTCTGCTCGGAAAATCCAGCCTGTGAATTTTGAATTACAGTCTAGTTTAACGGATCAAATTAGTTAATCTCTTCGTAGAAACTTCTGATAGATTTTCTAGTGCAATCTATCAGAGGGATTAAATATCCGTTCGTGGACCTGATTGAAGAACAGTTCGTCCATCAGTTCCAGGGATATACAACAAGAGCAGAGAAATCTGTTGGTGTCCAAAATCTCGATTCGAGATTAAAGGTAAAAATTTTATAATCGTTATTTAATTTTTACATACACAATTTAATCGTAAGGTTGATACCCATTATGGAATCGTTCCATATAAAAATTTTAAACTTCCGCTGCACCGGGTATCAATCCTAATTGATCTGATCGCCGCGTTATTCAACAATCTTCGCACTCGATTTTGGTGGAAAGGGATGAAGCGTAGCATTTATCAATTTGTATCCCGATGCCTTGTGTGTCAGCAGGTCAAGGCAGAGTTCAGACGGCCCGGAGGGTTACTTCACAGCTTAGAGATTCCTGAGTGGAAGTGGGAGCATGTGACGATGGATTTTGTCACCCACTTGCCTACGTCTCCCAGGAATTGTGATGCTATTTGGGTGGTCATGGATCGATTATCTAAGTTAGCGCATTTTCTTCCCTATAACCGAGATTATATCTTTGATAGGATGGCACAACTGTATGTGCGGGAGATCGTTTGATTGCATGGCATTCCATTGAGCATCGTCAGTGATAGAGATCCGAGATTCACTTCGAGGTTTTGGGGTATTTTTCAGCAAGCCCTTGGCACTACCTTGAGCTTGAGTACAACTTATCATCCCGAGACAGACAGTCAGTCCGAGCATACTATTCGTACCTTGGAGGATATGCTTCGCGCAGCAGTGATGGATTTTGGTCCAGCGTGGCATGATCATTTACCGTTGGTGGAGTTCGCTTATAATAATAGCTACCACAGCAGCATTGGCATGGCACCATTTGAGACTCTTTATGGACGCCGTTGTCGTACACCTTTGTTTTGGGACGAGGTTGGCGAGCGGCAGGTGGAGGGTTCTCAGATGATTCAGCAGATGATTGATGCAGTGGAGTTGATCCGACGCAGGATTAAGACAGCCCAGGATCGACAGGCTAGCTACGCGAACACTTATCGCAGACCACTTCATTTCGAGGTAGGAGAGTATGTATTCTTGCGTGTATCACCTTTTTGAAAGGTGATGAGGTTTGGCCGCAAGGGTAAGTTGTCGCCGAGATATATTGGTCCTTTCGAAATTCTCGAGAAGGTTGGGGACGTGGCTTATCGTCTAGCTTTGCCACCAGATCTTTCGAAGATTCATGATGTATTTCACGTGTTTTTGTTGAGATAGTACGTGGTGGATGAGTCGCATATTTTGCATCCAACTGAGGTGAAACTAGATCAGGATCTATCGTATGTGGAGAAACCCCTACGGATTCTGGACAGGAAGGACAAGGTGCTTCGTAACAAGCACATACCACTGGTGTTGGTACAATGGCAACGCAGAGGTACAGAAGAAGCTACTTGGGAGTTGGAGAGCCAGATGTTAGCCGAGAACCCTGAGTTGTTTTGAGATGTTGTACCTCTTGTATCAATTTGTACTTGTTCAGTTATAATAAAGAACATTCGTGTTGAATTTTGTATTTTCCTCTGACTTAAATTTCGAGAACAAAATTTCTTAAGTGGGGGAGAATGTAGTGACCCGCAATTAATCAAGGTAATTAAGGAAATTAATTACGGGATCGGACGGTCCGAAGAGGAGTTCGGAGGATCCGAAGAGGATCGGAAGCTCCGAACTAAGGATCGGAGGCTCCGATCGAGATCGGAAGCTCCGTCGGCGAGATCGGACGCTCCGATCGGAGTCAGGGCACACGTCATTGCTTACATCAGCAAGGTGACGTCATGGCTGACGTCATATGGGGCGATCGGACGATCCAAAGGTGGGTTTGTAGGTTCCGATCGAGTTCGGATGTTCCGAACCGAGTTCGGAGGCTTCGAACGTTGTCTATAAATAGGGGATTGTTGTAGAACGCGGCGATCAGATTAATTAGGATTGATACCCGGTGCAGCGGAAGTTTAAAATTTTTGTATGGAACGATTCCATAATAGGTATCAACCTTACGATTAAATTGTGTGTGTAAAAATTAAATAACGATTATAAAATTTTTACCTTTAATCTCGAATCGAGATTTTGGACACCAACAGATTTCTCTGCTCTTGTTGTATATCCCTGGAACTGATGGACGAACTGTTCTTCAATCAGGTCCACGAATGGATATTTTAATCCCTCTGATAGATTGCACTAGAAAATCTATCAGAAGTTTCTACGAAGAGATTAACGAATTTGATCCGTTAAACCAGACTGTAATTCAAAATCACAGGCTGGATTTTTCTCGAGCAGAGGGAGAGGGGGGGGGCGGCCACCTTTAAAAAATTAGCTAGGGTTTTCGAAAAATCCTTGTGACCTGTTGTGTGTAATTTCTGTACTGCAATAACTTATTTATAATGTAGGCCACTAACAGCTTAGGGCCCATTAGTCATAAGTTCAAGCCCGACAAGCAAAGCCCGCATGTTCAGAAATTAATATAAAATTCATCGTGACTCCGATTGATAAACCGATTTCACCAATGTGCACAGAAACCATTTCTGCACCTTTTAAAGTCAAGATAAATTTTTCTGAATCCGAATTCAGTGATTTCCAAAAATGGTCATCCCTATGTCATTTTAGGAAATCTTACTCCTCTACTCTTAAATAAGAAGTCCAACTTCTTCGTTTATTAAATTTAACTCTTTAAATTTAACTATCTCAACGGGGATTAAAAATCCATTACACTGTGTGACCCTCAATGGTTCAGGGATACAGCTAGCCGTGGGCTCACAACTCCTTGTGACTCGGAACAACAATTTCCGACTTGCCCATCGAATCATGGTATGAGCGCCTAGCAACATCGCCCCATGATTCCCTAGGTATCACTGATAGTGCCTACAAGAACCAGTAGATTTTGGTTAGCGTACAGTACGGTCCCTTCATCCAAATATCCCGATCGAATCAACAACCATTGGTATATCGAGAGTCGCTCGAGATTCGATAACTATGCAATACATCTTGAAGATCAAATAGTGACATCACATGTGCTACTAAGAAACCATTTCTTAAATCACATCATGTACTCTGGCCAGAGATTCGTCACACTAATATCTCCTCAGATCGCATAGGATATCCACACTCGCAAGTATGTGGTGAATCCTTGACAACAAAGCATCGACTCCTATATGTGTTGTAACTGTACCCAATCCCGACACCTGATGACCCCAATAGAGTCGGTAAATGAGTCAAAGCACAGTACTAGCATATAGAGTCTCAATGATGTCTCAAGTAGTAAGGACTAATGGTGTACAACCAAAACCGCGGACTTTATCCACTCGATAAGTGATAACCACTTGGAAATTCCGGATAGGGTAGTTCGATCATTCATCATATGAATATCCATTTGCATGCTTCGAACATCTCTATGTTCCTTACCAATGAAACGTGGTACTCTGCATCGCAAATGCTAGTCTCAAACTCGAGCGATCCTTATCCTTATTATCGGACGGCTCAATTGACTAGGAACAGTTTAGAATATACAGTGACTATAAGATGTGTTTCATGATAGACATCTCCATGTTCTACCACATCTTACATACACTATAGTATATTCAAGATCTTTATCAAAACAACAATAGTATATCACAATATCACAATATGAAGAAAGACAAAGTCATTGCCATTAATAAAAGTGTAAATAATATTAAACAAAAGATTGTTTATACAAAGAGTCATCAAAGCCCTTAGCCACAAGTTGGCTCACCGGGCACCCACTCTTTCAATCTCCCACTTGCCCTATAGCCAACTAGTCATACTACGTAGACCCATTGCTTCGCGATGTTTGTCAAATAATGGTCCTGGCAAAGGCTTAGTAAGTGGATCAGCGATATTGTCTGCAGAGGCCACTCTTTCGACAGTGATGTCTCCTCTTTCCACGATCTCCCGGATGATGTGGTATTTCCTCAGTACGTGTTTGGATCTTTGATGAGACCTTGGTTCCTTTGCCTGAAAAACGGCACCCGTGTTGTCACAGTACACCGGGACTGGACCAACAACTTCAGGAATGACGCCCAACTCTTGGACGAAATTCCTCATCCAAACAGCCTCTTTAGCAGCAGCTGATGCTGCAATGTATTCTGCTTCAGTGGTGGAATCCGCTGTGGTGTCCTGCTAGGAACTCTTCCAAGAGACAGCACCGCCATTGAGCATGAACACAAATCCAGAGGTTGACTTTGAGTCATCCACGTCACTTTGGAAGCTAGAGTCGGTATAGCCTTCCAATTTTAGTTCTCTTCCTCCATATACCATGAACATATTCTTAGTCCTTCGTAAGTACTTAAGAATGTCCTTCACGGCTTTCCAATGCATTTGACCGGGATTAGCTTGATATCTGCTCGTGACACTCAGAGCAAATGCTACATCCGATCTGGTAGATATCATCCCATACATGATACTACCTATGGCTGACGCATATGGTACATGTGTCATTTTCTCTATCTCTTCATCAGTCTTGGGACACATAGACTTGGATAGAGAAACTCCATGACACATGGGTAGATGTCCTCTCTTGGACCCATCCATTGAAAACCGTTTCAATATGGTGTCGATGTAGGTTGATTGAGTGAGTCCTATCATTCTCTTAGATCTATCTCTATAAATCTGTATCCCAAGAATATAGGATGCCTCACCCAAATCCTTCATCGAGAATCTACCTGATAACCATATCTTTGTTGACTGCAACATCCCTACATCATTCCCAATGAGTAGGATGTCATCAACATAAAGTACTAAGAATGTCACAGCATCCTTAACTACTTTCTTGTACACGCATGGTTCCTCCGGATTCTTGATGAAACCAAAATCTTTTATTGTTTCATCAAATTTCTGGTTCCAACTTCTTGATGCTTGTTTTAGACCATAAATTGATCTCTGAAGCTTGCATACCTTATGCTCGCTTCCCATGGATGTGTACCCCTCAGGCTGCTTCATATAGATCTCTTCCTTAATGTCTCCATTAAGAAAAGCAGTCTTCACATTCATTTGTCATATCTCATAGTCATACCATGCAGCTATGGCAATAAGGATTCTTATGGACTTGAACATTGCAACTGGTGAAAAGGTTTCATCATAGTCAACTCCTTGTCTTTGAGTATAACCTTTTGCCACCAATCGCGCCTTGTAGGTCAATACCTTACCATCAGGCCCAAGCTTTCTCTTGTAGATCCATTTACACCCTATTGGAACAATTCTATCGGGAGGATCTACTAGAGACCAAACTTGGTTTGTATGCATCGAATCTATTTCCGACTGCATAGCTTCAAGCCATAAATTTGAATCCGCATCAGAAATTGCTTCCTTGAAGTTCCTTGGATCACATCCAACATCGGGTTCATCTTGATCCCCTTCAAGAAGAAGACCATATCGAATAGGAGGTCTAGAAGTCCTCTCGGATCTTCTAGGTATAGGCGTGTCCAGCAATGGTTCCTGAGGTGTAGGATCGTTATTTTGTATTTCGGGTTCTTCTCGAATTTCTTTGAGTTCCATCATCTCGCATTTCTTATCCAATAAGAACTCCTTCTCCAAGAAGGTGGCATTCCTTGAAACAAACACCTTTGTTTCAGCAGGATAATAGAAATAATATCCGATTGAATTCTTCGGATACCCTACAAAATAACATAAGCTGGATCGACTATCCAACTTATCTCCCACTGTCCGCTTCACGTAAGCAGGACATCCCCAAATCCTCAAGTACGAATACTTAGGAGCTTTGCCATTCCATAACTCGTATGGTGTTTTGTCCACTGCTTTAGTGTGGACGTTGTTCAACAACAATACCGCCATTTCAAGCGCATAGCCCCAAAACGAAGGTAGAAGCTCAGTGAAGCTCATCATGGACCGAACCATGTCCAACAAAGTTCGATTACGACGCTCCGATACACCATTAAGCTGTGGTGTCATAGGAGGAGTCCACTGAGAGAGAATCCCATTCTCTTTTAGATAGTCCAAAAACTCGGTACTCAAGTATTCTCCACCTCGATCCGATCGAAGTGTTTTAATACTTTTACCTAGCTTGTTTTCTACTTCAGCCTTGAATTCTTTGAACTTTTCAAATGCTTCAGACTTATATTTCATTAAATATAAATACCCATACCTTGAATAATCATCAGTAAAGGTAATGAAGTAGGTGTGGCCATATTGAGTCCCAACTCTAAATGGACCACAAACATCTGTATGGATCAAATCCAACAGATTTTGACTACGTTCAGGTTTCCCCTTAAAAGGAGATTTAGTCATTTTTCCTTTTAGGCAGGATTCACAAGTAGGTAGAGAGTTAATATCAGACATATCAAACATGCCCTCTCCCACTAGCTTGTTCATCCTCCTTGAGGAAATATGACCTAGCCTAGCGTGCCAAAGGTTTGCCGGGTT
Source organism: Henckelia pumila (assembly GCF_033568475.1). Taxonomy (NCBI): domain Eukaryota; kingdom Viridiplantae; phylum Streptophyta; class Magnoliopsida; order Lamiales; family Gesneriaceae; genus Henckelia; species Henckelia pumila. The sequence goes on along the minus strand of NC_133120.1, from coordinate 93,392,076 downwards.
TTGGCTATCGATTTTTCTTTTGTTTGTTGTTGCCGGTTTATCAACACAATTTATTGGAACGTCTTTTAGTTTTAAGTTGTATAGATCGTTTTCAAGTTGTCCATTTCCAATTAAACATTCATTCTTGTAAATATTGCAAATCCCATTCACAAAATTGCAAGAATAACCATCTCTATCAAGCATAGAAACAGAAATAATGTTTTTAATCAAATCCGGAACAAATAAAACATCTCTTAAAAGTAACTTAAAACCATTCTGCAAAATTAAATAAACATCTCCCACGGCTTTTGCTTCAACTCTGGAACCATTTCCGAGCCTCAGCTGGGTCTCACCCATCCTAAGCCTGCGACTTCTTGTCATCACCTGCAAATCATTGCAAATGTGAGATCCACATCCGGTATCCAATACCCAAGAAGTAGTATTAAGTGAAACATTTATTTCAATATAGAACATACCCTTCGCAGTTCGCAACTGCTCTAGATATTCCTTGCAGTTACGCTTCCAATGACCGGGCTTCTTGCAGTAATGGCAAACATCCTTGGATTTTTCCATGTTTGAAGCCTTTGTCTTGTACTTCTTCTCGGGTTCGATTTTCTTGGGTGGGGCAGAACGTTTCTTACCCTTTGTACTTGGCCCCTTCTTAGCAGAAGAAGAGGAGCCCACCAAGAAAGCCGATTTATCCTTCTTTAATGTGGATTCATATGTCACAAGCATATTGACCATCTCTTCAAGGGAGGCCTCTATCTTGTTCATATTGAAATTTATCACAAATCCGTCAAACGAAGAAGGAAGAGACAGAAGTAGTAAGTCCACGTTGAGTTCATGCTCCAACACCAAATCAAGGGTTACCAACTTCTGTATGAGCCAAATCACTCGTACCCCATGATCACGGACCGAAGTCCCTTCACGCATGCGACACGTCATTAGCTCCTTTACAGTAGCGAACCTTTCAGCCCTCGATTGAGCCCCAAAAAGTTCCTTGAGTTGAACGTGAATGTCAGCAGCATTCACGGTGTCCTCAAATCGCCTCTGGAGTTCATCAGACATCGAGGCTTGCATATAGCATTTGGTCTTGATATCATGGTCCCACCATGTATCAAGCTTGGCTAACTCCTCCGGACTTACGTCAGCTGGTGCTTCCTTCGGAGGAGATTTTTCTAACACGTAGAGCATCTTCTCCGAAGTCAAGACAATCTTCAACTTACGGAACCATTCCGTATAGTTTGCGCCAGTCAACTTATTTTGTTCGAGGATCGAGAAAAGTGGATTACGCGAATTCATCGTATGAAATACTGAAAAGAAACAGACAAATATCAGTGATTGTTTAAGCAATTTACTAAGACATAAAATAGGCGAAATTTATTTTATGAATCTCACTCCCACTATTTTAACGATTTCACTACCCTCTAGTGAAAACGGGAAACTGTTTTCCTTAGTGAGAACATGGAGTCCAATTGACAAACTTATAGTCCCGAATAATATCAGCCAACCATAATTTTCAAAAGGTAGAGCCCAATTGCTTCCAAAGCAACCTCCACGTTTTTACCTCATGTCCAATAAGGGCCCAATAATATGACGCCGATTATTGTGACATGTCAAGATGACCCATCAATATTAAGTTGTGATGGACGGTCGCCATGTGGATCCCCCAATAATATGAGCCGATCCCATGGGAGTTCCACCCAACTTACAACATGTGTCGATCCAATGTACAGCTTTCCGACGAACGGGCCCCCCCAATAATATGAGCCGGACCGTATCCGCGGGTAGCATCTCATACATTGATCGTTGATGGAAGGTAGGAACATTTAAACAAATTTAAATTTCCTTTATTTATCTTGATATCAATTTTAAATCATATTTAAAATGAGAGATTTTTAATTATAAAAATTTGTCTCATCATTTTTAAAATTTTGTATGCTTGTCGGATTCACACAATTATGTCTAAAACATGCATACAACTATAATATCACATATTATATAGGATGATCGATTCCATTTCTAATCGACCCGTGGTTGCCAATCACGAGTCTTAGTCCAATCCTAGGTAATATGCAGTATGCAATGCAATCCTATTACATTTGCTTCCAATTTACATTTTTTCTGTCTTTATTGTCTGCTGGGCCCACCTCCATCTTCAAATCTTGATCTTCCACTAAATCTAATGTATTTACAATAAATAACAATGACAAGTAGGGGATACATTTTTAAGGGGTGGGAACGGGCCATAAACCAAGCCCACTTTTATTACATATGACATTCATATTGGGCCATAAACCAGGCCCATTAATAAAACCAACAACAATAAAAACAAATGTAAATTCCTAACATACACCTACAAAATTGGTCATGGCAATCGATCATCCTTATCCAATAACATTTAATTCAAAATTAATTTATTGGATAACATGCAATGGCAATTTAAATTTAAAAGGATAAAATCATATTTCATACATAAAATCTTATTTTACATACAAAATCATATTTTATCTTTTTATCAAATAAAATCATATTTTATCTATAAAATCCAATTTTATACATAAAATCATATTTTACTCAATATATCCATAAGATCATATCTTATCATCAATTGTACCAAAAATAATTAATTTCAAAATTCAATTAAAGGATAAAATATTAAAATTTTCCAAAAATTCAAATTTATCCAAAAATCAATTTTAAAATTTTCGGACTCGAACAATTCGATCCGACGCCTCGTGGACCAATCAAAACAATTTTCGATCGGACCAAAAATAGAATTTTAACATATTAAAATTTAATTTAAAAAATTAAAAATAATTTTTCCCGCGGGCCGCCCGAGACATTCCCGGGCTGCCCGCGCCCCGTAGGGCTCGGGCCGGGCAGCGATGTGATCGCTGCCCAGGGAAGCGCCGCCCGAGACATTCCCGGGCTGCCCGCGCCCCGTAGGGCTCGGGCCGGGCAGCGACGATCGCTGCCCTGGGCAGCGCCGTGCGCTGCCCTGGGCAGCGATCACATCGCTGCCCATGGGCAGCGCCGAAGGATTGATACCCGGTGCAGCGGAAGTTTAAAATTTTTGTATGGAACGATTCCATAATAGGTATCAACCTTACGATTAAATTGTGTGTGTAAAAATTAAATAACGATTATAAAATTTTTACCTTTAATCTCGAATCGAGATTTTGGACACCAACAGATTTCTCTGCTCTTGTTGTATATCCCTGGAACTGATGGACGAACTGTTCTTCAATCAGGTCCACGAATGGATATTTTAATCCCTCTGATAGATTGCACTAGAAAATCTATCAGAAGTTTCTATGAAGAGATTAACGAATTTGATCCGTTAAACCAGACTGTAATTCAAAATCACAGGCTGGATTTTTCTCGAGCAGAGGGAGAGGGGGGGCGGCCACCTTTAAAAAATTAGCTAGGGTTTTCGAAAAATCCTTGTGACCTGTTGTGTGTAATTTCTGTACTGCAATAACTTATTTATAATGTAGGCCACTAACAGCTTAGGGCCCATTAGTCATAAGTTCAAGCCCGACAAGCAAAGCCCGCATGTTCAGAAATTAATATAAAATTCATCGTGACTCCGATTGATAAACCGATTTCACCAATGTGCACAGAAACCATTTCTGCACCTTTTAAAGTCAAGATAAATTTTTCTGAATCCGAATTCAGTGATTTCCAAAAATGGCCATCCCTATGTCATTTTAGGAAATCTTACTCCTCTACTCTTAAATAAGAAGTCCAACTTCTTCGTTCATTAAATTTAACTCTTTAAATTTAACTATCTCAACGAGGATTAAAAATCATACACTGTGTGACCCTCAATGGTTCAGGGATACAGCTAGCCGTGGGCTCACAACTCCTTGTGACTCGGAACAACAATTTCCGACTTGCCCATCGAATCATGGTATGAGCGCCTAGCAACATCGCCCCATGATTCCCTAGGTATCACTGATAGTGCCTACAAGAACCAGTAGATTTTGGTTAGCGTACAGTACGGTCCCTTCATCCAAATATCCCGATCGAATCAACAACCATTGGTATATCGAGAGTCGCTCGAGATTCGATAACTATGCAATACATCTTGAAGATCAAATAGTGACATCGCATGTGCTACTAAGAAACCATTTCTTAAATCACATCATGTACTCTGGCCAGAGATTCGTCACACTAATATCTCCTCAGATCGCATAGGATATCCACACTCGCAAGTATGTGGTGAATCCTTGACAACAAAGCATCGACTCCTATATGTGTTATAACTGTACCCAATCCCGACACCTGATGACCCCAATAGAGTCGGTAAACGAGTCAAAGCACAGTACTAGCATATAGAGTCTCAATGATGTCTCAAGTGGTAAGGACTAATGGTGTACAACCAAAACCGCGGACTTTATCCACTCGATAAGTGATAACCACTTGGAAAGTCCGGATAGGGTAGTTCGATCATTCATCATATGAATATCCATTTGCATGCTTCGAACATCTCTATGTTCCTTACCAATGAAACGTGGTACTCTGCATCGCAAATGCTAGTCTCAAACTCGAGCGATCCTTATCCTTATTATCGGACGGGGTTCAATTGACTAGGAACAGTTTAGAATATACAGTGACTATAAGATGTGTTTCATGATAGACATCTCCATGTTCTACCACATCTTACATACACTATAGTATATTCAAGGTCTTTATCAAAACAACAATAGTATATCACAATATCAGAATATGAAGAAAGACAAAGTCATTGCCATTAATAAAAGTGTAAATAATATTAAACAAAAGATTGTTTATACAAAGAGTCATCAAAGCCCTTAGCCACAAGTTGGCTCACCGGGCACCCACTCTTTCAGGGATCCGAGGCTCTCATTTGAGCACTCCAATTCCTCTCTTCTCTCTGATTCCTAAGCCTTCTAAAGTAGATTTAGGGAGATCTAGGCGTCCTACGGGAAATCCGGAAGTGGCTTAGTGATCTAGGCGTCGTCGCGGAGCTGTGGCCTAGTTTTGAGGCTATCATCAGCAAAGGGCTAACGACGAACGCAGGTATAACTTTGGCTTCCTAAAAATATTTAAGAGTATGTAATAGCTTAATTAAGGCTTTTACAGCATTTATAGTGATGCATGGACTTTTGCATGTGTAGACGCCGTAGAGCAGACTTGTAGGCTTGGACCTAGACGGATGTGCTAGGAGTTGACCTGCAGTGTTAGAGGTACGTAAGTACTGACTGAGATAGCCGGCATGATATTTATACATATATGTGTGATGCATGATGTGTGTGCTGTTTTGACTATGTTTTTACTGTTTTAGCACATGCATATATTTTACGGAGACTGCATCAGGTATGATGTGAGTCATGACAGTTTCCATCGGTGATGAGTTACTCCTTATGGATTCATGTCTTGGGAATATACGAGTACCACGCGGAGTCGCTCTCTTAGCCCGGTACTGTGTATTCCAAGCGCCTTGAGTATAGTGCTTTAACCCTGATTTTAAAGTCATGTGCATGCTCATATTTGTATTTATATCATTGCTTCTATATTGAGCGTAGTCGATCACGCCCTTTATGTTTCGTGTTTTGGGACATCTTGTGGCGGGTCAGGTCTGAGGCTGGACGGTCCGGGTGGTTCCCAGCAGGGTTGAGGTTGCTACCGTGCAGAGGTAGTTTATTAAGGATTCTGATACCCTAATTTCGATTTGTTTGTATAAGTATTATACACTATTTCTATCGTTGGTTGTATTCTGCCGATTGGATTTGTTGTAAATTAGAATTATCCGCTATTTTAACGCTTTAATTATTTTGCTTGCGCTAATCACTCTGATTAGGTAGTGGATCCGGGTTGGGTCGCTACAGGGTCACTACATTTGCAATGATGTACTATATGCATTCGTATTGAGCCTAAATCCTTGATTTCAGCGGGCAAAATGACCCTTTTTGTTTAGACGTTTTGGGGGCTATATTGCGAGTGGCCTGGGTTGTAGAAGTTCACCTAGTGTCAGCATACTCCTTATAGTCGCACCAAAGTCTAGGGGATTGAGATATTTGGCACCACCTCGATCGGGAGAGTCGGTGAGTTTTTACGTGATAACGCTTAATTGTGTCACGCCCAAATTATCCGACTCAATCAGATAAACAAATAATGCAGTAGTGTGAGCAGGGATCATTCCCACGAGAATCAAAAGGTATGTTAATATTTCGGCATCTGAGCTAAAGCATCTGCAAAAGGTATGTTAATATGCAGTTTCTTGAAGATTTCAAGAAACTTTTTAAATTGAGAATCAAACAGCAGTTGCTTAGCTCTATGGGAAAAAGGTAGAGTAGATATATCAACATTATCATTAACTTCATATTTTGAAATCTTACCTTTCTTACCTGCCTTGGAGGAATTTTCAGCACGCACCTCCTCCTTATTCTCTGAATTTTTTGCCCCTTCCATGGCATTCTCTTCTTCCGATTGCTTCTTAGACTGCTCAAACTGTGATCTCGTCACTACCATAATTGCATTCACGCCTTTGGGATTTGGTTCAGTGTTGCTTGGCAAAACTCCAACAGGACGTGTGGACAATTGGGTTGCAATCTGGCCCATTTGAATTTCCAGCTTCTGCAGCATGCTCTCCTGATTCTGCAAGCGAGCCTCAGTACCCGCCACGTACTTCATCATGATCTCCTCAAAACTCGGCTTTTTCTCCTCTTGCTTGGGCTGCCAGTTCTGACTGTAGTTGTTGTTTGAATTGTGTGGTTGTCTTTCTTGATTGCCCATAAAATTCAAAGCCTCAACTTCAAATAACTACTGGTCTTGTTGCATATTCCCTTGTGCTTGATTGACCGGTGCTGTTTTCATGAGTGCCACTTGGTGTGTCAGCGCGTCAATCTTTTTATTCAGGGCCATTAAAGCATCGAATTCTAGAACACCGGCCATCTTCTCTTTCTTCACATCCGGCCACCCAATGTTGCTCTCTGCCTTGTTGCCAATGATTTCCCAAGCTTCAGCTGGCGTTTTCCTGAATAAGCATCCATTAGCTGCAGCATCTAGCATAGAACACACAGAAGGATCTGCTCCATTATAGAACGTCTGGGTTTGTTGGCTTTGTGTGAGATTATGCTGAGGACACATCCTCAACATCTTTTTAAATCTGGTCCACGCCGCATGTAGAGATTCTCCCTCATTTTGCTTGAAAGATATAATATCTGAGAACAACTTCGCCATCTTCGTAGTAGGGAAATACTTGTTCAGAAAGGTCTGAACAAGTTGGTTCCATGTAGTGATGGAACCCGCAGGCAAATCATCTAGCCACTCAACAGCTTCGCCTTGAAGAGAGAATCGGAATAACCGCAGTCGCACTGCATCAGATGTTACCCCATTCACTTTGAACGTGTCGCAGATCGACAGAAAATGCTCCAGATGAGCGTAGGGGTCTTCCACAAATGTGCCCCAAAATCTAGCTTGCATTTGGATCAGCTGAATAGTAGAGGGTTTCAGCTCAAAATTGTTCGCCTCAACAGCGGGGCGAACTATGCTAGATCCATATCTTTCAACTGACGGCCTAATAATATCCCAAACAGTACGGTTGTCCGCCATGTCTTCTTCGAATTCAGATTCTGTTTCAAGTACTAGATTAAGATTCTTCCTTACTTTCCGGATCCTGCTAAGCGTGCATGTTATCTCCAAATCGTGTGGTAGGAAATTTTTGAAAAAGTCTATATCGACGCATGCACTAGCAGATGAGTACCTTACAAACACAAAGAAAAGAAAAAAAATTCAGAATTTTAATAAAATAAAAATAGTCTAATCTCAAGCGAAATAAAAATTCTGATATCAAAATAGTCCCCGGCAACGGTGCCAAAAACTTGACCGGCTAAATCGGAAAAATCAATTAACAAGCGCACCAGGTCAAATTATAATATAGTGGACAAAGGTCCAGATGTCGAATCCACAGGGACTGTATATATATATGAATACCAAATGTATTTATTTCTACTTAATCTAGACTAATCAAAAATAGCGATTTCAGATTTTTAAACTAATAATCAAAAATAGCAATTAAAATAAAATTAATTAAAACGCAACATAAATTTGGATTAATTCAAATATGGGAAAAGTTCGATAAAGGACTCACGTAGGTACCAGACAATTCATGTAACAAGCAGTCGATCTAAGACATCAGACTTAATCTTAATTCACGGGAATTTTTCTAATTTGTTCAAAGGACTCTTTCTAGAACAATCAAACGTATTCAAATTTGACGAAATAATCTTTCGTAATTCTAATCAAATTTGAATGCATGAATAACTGTGAAAATTCAATAAATACCTAAACCGCATAATGAAATCGAATTCCATTTCTAGTCAGTTTTACACTATGTTGAATATCAAAGTGATCGAATTCGAAACCTCATTTGTCGACTTGGAATCAATTAACAAGCAAGCAAATAACTGGCCAAGAAATTTGCAAGACAAATATAAATTCGATAATCAATAAAATCAAATCAAGTCTAAAATCTCAAATAAACAAACGAATTTTATGCATAAATTGTCTGGCCCAATCACGTGGCCTTGATCGAAAAAGAAAAACTACTCACAATTCATAATTCAAAGCCAAGTTTAAATCATGAATTAATAAAATAAAATCAAAGGAAAGAAAAGAATTCTCCAAAACGTGTAGCCGTAGCCGCCTTGCTCTCTCTGCCTCTGGAATTCTGGAACTAGAATAATTTTCGAACCCTTAAAATTAATTAAGATTTTCTATTTATAGTGCTTGAATCCTGTAATAATTAAATTCCTTGCAGCATAATATTTTTTCTCGGAAATTTTGCTCTTTGAGATCTCGCGCTCGCGCGCGTAATCATCCCCGCTCGCGCGCGTGTCCAATTACTCAGCTCTCAAATCTCTAGAAATTAATGTCGCGCTCGCGCGAGCTCATTCCCACGCTCGCGCGCGCTATGTAATTCTTGAATCTTGCGCGATTGCGCAGCTTTAGGCGCTAAACTCACTCTTCCCATGCGCGATTGCGCCTTCTCTTGCGCTAAACTCATCCTTCAGCGCGATAGTACTCCCTTTAGCGTTAACCATACTTCTTTAGCGCGTTAGCACTCTTTCTAGCGCCAAACTCAAGTGCAATCGCGCTACAACACTCACAAACAACGCAACTTTCAACCTGCTCCGAGCGACAAATTTGAAAAATTCATATCTTGAGTTCTAGCCGTCGGATTGACCTGAAATTTGGGCAGCAGCTTCAAAACATTTTGAACTTAATTTGGAACGGTGAAGATCGGATTTGGATCAATTTAAAATTAAATTTGATTTTTCGACCAAAGCTGCTCTGTAATTCACTCTTCAAAAATCCAATTTCCTACAAAATTAACCGGAGGAGTGAAATACACACACATGTACTAAAACATATAAAAACACATAAAAGCAATATGAATGCACACAAAAATATATATAAAAATATCACAAACTAATGCATACAAAATGCACTTATCAGTCATATAACAGAAATGTATCTGCGATGACCTTCTCATTCTCCTCCACTGCCTGATCATGCCTGATAAGTGCATATTGTGTGCATTATTTCGTGATAGTTTTATGTCTTTTTTTGTATACATTCATATTATTTTTATGTGTTTTAATACATGCTTGTGTATTTCACTACTCGGGTTGATTTTGTAGGAAAATGTTTTTTTGAAGAGTGAATTACGGAGTAGCTTTGTTCGAAAAATAAAATTTCATTTTATAGAGATATAAATCAAATCTTCACCGTTCAGAATGAATTTTAATTTGTTTTGAAGCTTCTGTCCAAATTTCAGCTTGATCCGACGGCTAGAACTCGAGATTGAGAAAATATAATGAATTATTTGACCACCGTTGAAATAGTGATATGAAATTAAGTTTTATTTAATAGTAAATTTTTCTCAAATACTAATTTTTAAATTATAAAAAGAGTTTTAAAAAGATATATATCTTTTTTCAACCTTCAAATTTTTTCTTAAATGTGCAAGCATCATGAATGAAAATATAACAAAATTAATAGAAATGTGAAATAATATCATTAAATTTTAATTCCTCAAGTTTCGTTTATTTTATTTAAGTTTTTATTTTTTAGCGCCATGAATTTAATATTTTTATTTTGAAAATTGATTTAAATTTGGATAAAAACTCTAATAAATTTGTGTTTTATTTACAACTTGTTTAATTTTAAATATATAATAAATAATATAAAACTCAATTATAAATGATATAACATTACGCGATGTTAGTTTTAACACATGAGTAGATGAAAGGATCAAACCGGGAACTTTTGAGAAATATTTGGCATGAAATCAGCAATGTTAAAATATTTAGGACTGAATCGGAAATTTTTGGAAAACATTTAGGACCAAACCGGGAACGTATAAACATTTAGAACTGAACCGAAAACTTTTGGGAAAGATTTAGGACCAAACCGGTAACGTCCAAACTTTTAGGACTGAACCGAAAATGTGTTCAAACATTTAGGATTGAATCGGGATTTTGCCCCCATCCTAACAATACGATTATTAAACAAAATATAATAGAAATAAAAACATCGAAATTACTTTAATAAAGAAATACTTTTTTGAATTTTTCCTTTCAAATTTGAATTTCAAATTTTGTAAAATAAAAACAAAAAAGTACTTCTTCTACACTACCTAAATTTCAACCAAAAATATTTATTATATATAACCAAATATAATTATTATGGTTATGCGTTACGTGCGAACTATATTAATATATTATGTTATAATCGGTTTGAGACTTTTTACGAAGTATATCAGTATTCAATTATCACGTCAATATTCTTAAAAGACGATGTCTCGAAATAAAATTTAACTTTAGATAAATTACGAAGTTTGACAAATATTGAAATTCGAATTAAAAAAATAAAAATAAACCGAGATTTGTTAATGTTAGATTGTGATGTTAAGTATTTCAAATCCGTAACAACAAATATGGGGTTTTTTTGGGGGGGTAATTTCATCTAGTAACAAAATTAAATCATAAATAGTTATTTTATGGAGTAATTACAATAAATTTTAAATTCATCATCGGAGATATATCTCCATCTCAAAGAATATATCAAATCAAAATACTACGTTTCTAAATAATTGAAAACTCGTAAAAAAAGGTTGAAATTGTAGTCCGACAAAGTTTAAGGATCATCCTCGTTAGTTTTTTCAACATTAATTTAACGACTTACCTTTTTAAAATCAAGTAATAAACTATATTAATAATATGATGAGTATTATTTGCAATAATAATAAAAATCTTCGACGGCTGTTCCCAAGTCATTGTTAAAATCCCTCCGGGATTCCGAAATTCAATGTACGGAGGTTCTGGAAAGCTCGGCCGCGGCGGCGGCGGCGGAAAGAGGAACATTCACGCCCCTCCAATCAACCGCAACTCCGCCGCCACATCGGGAGGCCGCCTTTCTTCGGGAGGCGGCGCGTCCGCCGTCACCAGAGGCCGTGATGGCGGAGGGGAGTCGTCCTCTGGGCCCACATCTTCTCTGCAAGCGGAGGAGACATTCAGTCTCGTCACGAGGAATCCTCTGAACTTCGCGATGGCATTAAGGCTTGTGCCTGACCTCGTCGAGGAGATCAATCGCGTGGAGGCGATGGGAGGAACAGCGCGTATCAAGTTTGATTACAATGCCAATAATTCCGGTGGAAATGTGAGTGAGGATGTTCAATTTGATAGAAGCTTTGAGTTTTACTGCTGCTTGTTTATTTTATCAGGTGGACTTGAGTCTTGAGCTGTGTGGCGACTCTTTATTATGATCTGATTAGTACTCTATCGCGTTCAGCGTTCTTTATCCGTGATTAGATGTTCGACTCAAAATTTGGTATAATTACATCTTTGTGTCTAGACTGGGTTTTCAATGTTGCGGATTCCAATTTGGAACTATAATAGAAACTACAGGCCCTTATGTACATTGACCGTATTTGATTTGGTTTGGATACAGAGACATATTTTCATTGTTCTACTTTTCATGTCAAAGCGTCGGTGATACACTCAAGCCACTATGCTTTCAGAAAATTTGAATTCTCCTGGTAGGAAGAGTAGGGAGAACTGGAAAAGTCAGGCGTGGTTTGTGGGAAAACGGGCATGAAACTGAAACGGTTGGGATAAGAAAAAGTAGTTGAATACGCCTTCTAGAGTTTGTGGCTCTTATGATGGATGTATATGCCAGTCTTGCACCATTCTATGGCAGTATGGCACTGAATGGTTTCATAATTTTTGTTTGAGTTCAGAACTTTGAGATAGTTCAAGGCTGCCTAATGCCCTTGGTTAGTATTTGTTAGTCTTGGGTATAACATGACAAGCATATGCTGGCGCCCTGAATTCTTGTCCTGCGAATGCCAGTCTTTTTCCTTCACTAGCTCGTCTTCTTCTTCTTTTTTTTTTCTCTTTGCTTGTCTAGTTTCTTGTAGAAGTTCAACTGGATCCAGGGTATCAAACATTGGTATTCCAAGAAAAGTGACAGATATATATTTTTTTGCCCAGTGTGTGTGTGTGTAGTTAATGATAGTTCCCCTCACCCCACCCATACGGATAACCCGATCATTTTTTCTCATGGTGTAGGAAACTATGATTCTAGATGACTCTGACGGTGATTTTTTAATCTGCTGATCATTGTTGGGATTTTTTTGTTTTTATCTTATGCTTTGAAGTGTCTATATAATTGTCTTTATTTGCATATAAATCAAGTGTTATGCTCACAACAGAGAAGGCTCTACTATCAGCAATGCCACGTTTTTTGTTGTTATGTATCATTGCTGGTGATATGGTGACATAATGACCTTTATTTGGTCTTGCTGTTATTTGCACGATACGTTTGGTTTGCACCTTTCAGTTTGATATTTCCCTCGAGTGACATGCCAGAGTGAAATCACCAATTTGCTTCTCAGTAATTTCTAAGTATTTCCTATTTAGTAGTTTCTCAAAGAATTGTGTCCTCGGTTGTCTTTCATCCACCTTCTCTCACTTCAATTGTTGTATTGTGGAACATCAACTGCATCATTATACTCAATAATCCCACGTGCTTTCTCAAACCACGTTCCTTATTCCACATAAAGATTTCTTGACAGAATTGGGGGTTTATTTTATGTTTCTAGTTTTCTTGTAGCATTTTCAAATGAAAGTAGACATTTAAACTTGTCCTTATTCTGTAACCAGGTTATCACCGTGGGTGATAAGAACTTCAATTTTACATGGTCGGAGGAAATGGGGGAACTTTGCGACATATATGAAGAGCGTAAAAACGGCGAAGATGGAAATGGCTTGCTTATAGAATCAGGTGGTACTTGGCGTAAGCTGAATGTGCAGCGTGTATTGGATGAATCGACTAAAAAGCATGTCAAAATGCGATCTGAAGAAGCTGAGCGCAAGAATAAACAACGAAAGTATGTGTCCTTTTCTCGAACTAGAATGCCATGCATATATTGCATGTTTGTATTTTTAAGTTGTAAATCATGAGAAGCCGTCTGGGATCCTTGCATTATCTATATCACTGGATGCATTAAACTGACGTTCGAAACACAGTATCACAGTATGTGCTATTTAGCAATGAATTAATAATGGTGTAAGAAGATGACATTATGGCATAATTTCCTGGATAGGTATACCTCTTAAACGTGAATAATCAACTTAGAAAGCTGAAAACAATATATTTTTCCTTTATCCATCTTATTTGTTCTTCTTTCTCTTTTGCTACAAGGAGAAGGGGGTTTGGGGTAGATTTTTGAAATGTATGTCAGCATGTTAATATTTGTTAGTTCCCTCAAATTATGATCATCTCTCACCATAGCATACTTATATGCAGCTAAAATTTGATTTCATCTCTCATGTTGTAATCAGTTCACTTGTGTTCATGGTGAGGTTTTGTTTGATTCGAGAGATAAATATTTTTTCTATTGAATAATGCACGAACCTCTTAGAAAACCACTTTTGTCATTTTGATTAGTGGACTTAAATACCCTCCGTTTTATTTATAGACAAAATCTTGAGGAGGACATTAATGTAATATTAACAACCCATTTTAAATTTAACTTCCCAACAAGACCCATTTTCTCTTCCCCACAATCCCCATGTTTTTACTCAACTATATATATTCTATATAATTTTCCATGATCATTTTGGTTTCAAATTGTATGTATATAAAAGCTGAATTTGAATATTAACTTCTCTATGCAAATATTTTTTAAGTTTTGCCATTATATTTATAGATTATGTTGTGCACATGTAACTCATTTGCAGGATGACCAGTGTTTATTAAAACTGTGCTACCCATGTTACAAATTAATTATTGTGGGGGTATAACTCCCTATACGTAAACTAATTCTTAATACCGCGGTCATTGATTTTTTTCCAGTTCTTCACCATATTGGTTCTTCTTTAACACAAGAGACATTTTTTCTGCATGTTGTGTTACTGGAGAAATTGAATAAGTGGAGTAAATAGTTTGGGTCCGATGATAAAGTCAAGCATTCATGATGATATAGTAAGAATCTAACAGAGTTCAGGAGACAAGAATGATATTAGTTTCAATTAATATCTTTTAAGTTTTTCATCAAGTCCTTTCTATTTCTTGATAACAGATCCATAGTCTTAGACCATCAGAATTCAAGTATGAAGAATCAAATGAAGGCACTAGCCGCGGCTGAATGTAAGCTTCGTAATTTTTACATCTTCTCTTTTGTAGCTTCCCTTCAATTTTCCTTGGCAGTTGTTTTATGTGCAAGTGCTAAAATCGAATTAGATTTTTTATTTAACCCAAATAAGAAATTGCTTATTGAATCAGCGATGGTTATAATTTTGCCAGAAATTTTGTGCCTACCAACTTGGAAGGTGGTGATGTTGCATTCACATGAGTCTCATAAGCTCATTTATATCGATTGGTTAAACCTTTGCGCATGCTCTGCATGTTAGATATATCAATTTCCAAAGTTCAAGCCCTTCAAAAATATGCATCTCCAGCTTCTCAATTCAAACGAGATGATTACGTATGAGATGTTTGAAGAAGGGACGCTGCATTTACATGTTATACACCTATAAACCCAATACATATCTGTCTCTAGCATCTTTATTTCAGTGGGATTTTTGAAATATGTGATGCTTTATGAGCGGCAATCATTGATGACAAAGGAAATTTGATACCTAGGAAGTACGGCTGTCAGCTGAAGAACTGAAACATGAAAATTCGGTTCAGAGCAGTGAAATGCGGCCTGATAGAACAATATTTGTAGTTGTGAGAGTTTCTCTTGGGCTAACCGATCCATCCTCGTTACCCCATGATAAATTAAGATATATATTATTTACATTTTCAATAATTTTTGTATTTATGTTAAAGAACATACTTAATAGTTACTAAATCTATAAAAAAAATTCGTATTTAATTTTTATTTAAAAATAACCGGAAAAAAACTGGCTAACCCGGACCCAACCTGTTGAAATCAATTTTTAACCGTATGAATTATCTTTATACCAACGCGTCCAGAAAATAAACCCGGTGGATTAAAGTTGCCTCAAAACCAGACTCTTCCAGCCGGTTTACACTTTATCCACACCACTATGTAGAGATGTCCTCCTGTCTTTTGCAACTTCTACATCTTCACCCTGTTTACAACATTATTTTCGTGATGCGTACGGTTAAGAGTTGAAATTTTTCGGACAACAGTAAGATCACCTTTGTACATTAGTTATTGTTATTCCTATATCTAAAGAAACTCAATTCTTAGTACAGGATTTCCTTGTTTTGCTATGGGCATCATGTGCACGGGGCATGCTAGTGTCACTATTATATCTCAGAAGAAGATGTTGCATATGATCGACACCCACTTGGTCTTTATGTTGAACTGCTGTTTGAATGTTATTGACAACAATAATGACCAGTTTGAATACGGAAGTATTTGGCTTAAAAATTTGCAAGATTCTTTTAAATATTTTAGAAAAATGGTTTTCAGTTTAGATATGATAATGAAAAAGCTTTTTCTATTATTATTATTATTTTAAGAGATGGTCACAGAAGCTGAAAAGCCAGTTTTTTTTTTTAAGTATATAGTTTTATAGCTTTTTAGTTGTTTTTAAGCCTATCTAAACGCAACTCTCCTAGCAAAAGCATTTTCGCTCCATAAGCTTTTCATATCCAAATGCACCTGTAAACTAATTCCACCGTAATTTTATTTTCAGCTAATTCATGGAGAATGCCATTTAAAAGGAAAGAGCCTCCGTTCAAAAAGTCCAAACCTGAAGCCTATCCTGGTGAGTAGGATAATGACTTTGATGAATTCTTTTCTTGTCAGAGTTATTTTGTTTCCATTTTTATGTCAGAAGAAATAATTGTAGATTCCTAAAACAACTTGGGACTTGAATTTTTTGTAAATTCCAATTATTCTCTGTTGGTTTTTTTGCTTGACTTGACCATCACATTAGCAGGTGGACCTCCTAAATCTGTCTATAAGTCCAGTTTGTCTGCACCAAATCCATCAAAAAATAGATCATCCACTGGTTCGTCATTATCTTCTCATACAGAGCAATATGGCGCTCCAGCTCACACATCTGGAAGCAGCAATCCCATGAAGGGAAATGCCATTGTGTCTGATGCTACACCCTCTCAAGCATCAAGTAAAGCTACTAGTTTAGACAAAGAAATGTCTAGTAGGATGGCAAATAATACTGTCCTCAATAAACCAGTTCAAAATCAGAACGTGGATGCTAAACATTTTGATTTGAGAAGTTTCATTGTTTCTCTTCTAATAGAGCATCACACAGAGGGAATGAGTCTGAAGGTAGGTCATATGGCATGATCTACCAGGAATGTTTTCCATTTTCAAACTGTACTAAATTTACTTTTCGTGAAACGTTTGTTGGTAGAATAACGCTCTTGAATGTCTTCATCATCAGGCATTGGAGAAAGCTATTGGAGAAGCTATGCCCAACTCTATACAGAAAATCCAGCCAATTCTGAAGCAAGTACGCCTTGATAATTTTTATAAAATTGTTTGCATGAGTCTTAAGCAGATTATACTTATCCAGTTTTTACTGGCAGATTGCAACTTTTAAAGCTCCGGGAAGATATTACTTGAAACCTGGTGTCACAGAAAACTTCAAGAAAACTTCTTCTGAAAGTGGAAGGTATACCTGTTCTATCAGGCTTCTCTCTAAGCCGAATTCTTGTGCTTATTTGGTCAGGGTTCTTTTTTATTCTTGTATCACGTGAAACATGTTGATATGCTGGACAATAGCTTTGGTGTATGCATGTGGGAACGTAGTCAGTATAGTACACAGTCATTGTGGAATTAGAATTGTAGGCTCGAGATGCTTGGGATGTGATTAAATACCCTTCCCTGTATGATGTGTAAGTCCTTGTGAGGTTTTTCCTCCACGTTTGTAACGAGTTAGACAATAGTTTAAAGATCTATATGCTGGAAATAGGGGAAAACGAGAATCCTAGAATTTGTTGCTGTACATACTTCAGTGAGAAACTAAAATGGCAGCTGATCTAGATTACACGAGCGCCAGCAGCATCAAGATAGAGTATAAGTTTAATTATTTCTGCCTTATCATTGTAATGATAGTTTCCTATGGAAAGAGTATCTGTTGATCTAAGTTTTTTTTTTCATTTGCTCCTTGACACATGCACAAATCAATAGAGATATTTGGGCAACGAGATAGAAAAATGTGAATTAAGGAATAGGAGCCAGGGAAAAAAGACACGAATTGGTTTTTTAGAAAGTATATGCACTTTTAGCATGTATTTGCATGACATCATGTTCTGTACCAGTGCACTGTGCTTTCTATAAGGGATCTAATGTGTTTTTCCTCAGTTCCCCAGAAATCGTTTGCAATCAATCACCTGCAACTAATAACTTTGGCCGACTTCCTGATCAAAATCCCAACTTTTCCTCGCGAACTCCCATCAATGAATTGGAGGAACAGGCTCAATTGAATTCTATGTGTGGAAATGCATCAGATACAGAGGAGAAAATTGACATCCCACTCAATTCACCGGATCATTCTAATGGCAAGAAAGTTTCAGATGATAGTGAAGGGCAGGCTGGTAGCTCTAGTGATGGTGGGAGCGACAGTGATAGTGAAAGTAACAGCAGTGATAGTGGAAGTGATAGTGAAAGTAATAGCAGAGGAAAAAGAAGTCCAGTGGGAAGTCGCAGTGGGAGTAGCAGTGATAGTGAAAGTGATGTATCTTCCAGCAGCAAGCAGGCACCTGATGAAGATGTAGATATCATGACGAGTGATGATGGCAAAGAACCCGAGTCCGAGCCTCTCTCAAAATCTCCTACTCAGTCGAGGCCTCTAGACGTTGAGCTTCTTGATATAGGACATTATGAAAAGCAAGATGATTGGGTTTCTGATGTAGTTGAGATTGAGAATGACAATCCTGAAGATGACCTTGAAACCGAAAGGGCTACGTGTAATTATTTATTTTCTAATGAAGAAGGTGAAGATATGAAACCATCATCACCAAATCATTACAAGTACTATGAGAACCAAGGCTACGACAGTGTGGTTAAAGATGGCTTTGAGCACGGGGAGCCTGATAGTTGCACAAGATCGTCTAAAGGCAAATCTAAAAGGCTGTCTAATGAACGTCATTCTGTTGATATGGCTGACAGAAGTAAGAGGTTGAAAGACACGAGTTTGAGTCAACCATTTTCTCGGACCATAACCTCTCTTTTTGGTGAGAGTCCTCAAAATTCATCTCCTGATGAACTTCTGAAAAGCTCCCTTGAGGCGCCTATTAATCAAATGTCTATCAGAGATGCAAGCCATGGTAATTGTGATAACCTTCAAGTAGACTTTAACCAAGGAATACAATCTGGGTCTTTTTCTGAATCTCGGGTGCCAGGTCAAAGATCCTCTGATGTTGTTGGACGGGCTGAGGTCCATTCTAATGGAAAGAGACTTGGTAAACAAGATGGTTTGGGTTGTGGTGTTGAGGAGTCCGAAAGAGGCCTGCAAACCAGCGGAAGACTTTGGACGCATAATCCAATAAATATGGAGACACTTCATGAAGATGGTGATACCGGTGACAAAGAGACGATTCCAGCAGAATCAATTTCCAGAAAACCAAAGATTATGGTGAAGGCAACAGATGCTGGACGGCATTCTAAAATACAAACAAGTTACTCTCCCAAAGATAGCAACGCTAATACTGTGGACAGGTCTCTCGTAACGAATGGTCAGGACAATAAACTTCAAAGAGAGCTTTCAGAATTGGAGTTGGGTGAGTTTCGTGAACCGTTACCTGATGAAATACCAGGGCCAAAGAAGCAATTTGAAAAGAAGGTTAAAAAACATAGACAATCAGAAAAAAAATCAGCTGATTCAGATTGCTGGAACTCAGATTTAAATAGAGGAAAGCCCTCTAAAAAGATAACTCCAGGTTCTAGAAAACTTTCCCCACAGAATTCTGAAACTGTGGTATCTGGAATTCCAGATGGATCATCAAAGCGAAAGCCTTCAGAAAATAATGTCAGTGATCCTTCAAAACCTCAACTCAGAGAAACCAGAAATCTGCCACAGCAGCATCAGCCATCAGCAGGTCCTACCGAGTTTGTAACTAACCATAATAAAATTCCTGAAATTAGTAAAATTAGAAATGCAGAACCTGAAACTCAGAGGACAAACTCAGAAGCTAATGGTTACAAAAAAGTTGCTGTTAATGCCACAGAGCAGCAGCATGGCCTCAAACGAACAGCTGTTTCCCAGTCCATGAATGAGTTTAAAAAACAGGAGCCCAATATGATTGGCAGCTCAAATGATAGACCAAAAGACACATTTTTAGTGGGGGGCAACAACGGTATTCAGAAAAGGAGAGAATCTTTCTCAGATGAGAAAAATTGTCCATATGCAAAGTATGAGAAGGAGGAACCCGAGTTGAAGAGTCCAATAAAGGATCTCTCTCAGTAAGTTCATAAAACGATGATGTATTTGATGAACAAATGCTTTGATAAGCTCTATCTTTCATGTTACGAAACAACTTGATTTTTTGGTTCTCAATTATTTATATGCCATTCCATCTTTAGGTATAAAGAATACGTGAAGGAATATCAAGAGAAATACGAAAGCTACTGCTCCTTAAACAATATCTTGCAGTCATACAGGTAATATCGATCTTGGTTCATTCGCTTTCTAATATTTGTGCATTTTGATTGTCTTTAAGATAAAATTGTCGCACTATATATGCTAAATTGGTCCATAAAATCAGTACTCTAATTTGCGTTGCTGATGTAATTAGAGATGAATTCAGTAAACTTGGGAATGAGCTTGAAACTTGCCGAGGAAGGGATAATAAGAGATACCAAGACATTTTGGAACAGATACGGTCATCATTTCGTCAGTGTGGAGAGGTACGTTAGTGGTTATTTTTGTGTAGTTATCCATGGGCGTGCTTTGTCAAATAAAGCTTGCTGTTTTATTGATGTTTTATCATTTTAAAATTTCATTCATTTTTTGTATGATCGGTTTAACATCTGATATTGCAGAAACATAAACAATTCAAGAAAATTTTCATCGTGCTTCATGAAGAATTGAGGGTGACTATTCCTCTTAGTCTTTCCTAATGTCAATGTTAACTTTTATCTGCCATTCTCTTATTTCTCATTAATACGATTCCATGAACACATTTTTGAGCAGCATTTGAAGCAGAGAATTAAAGACTTCGCTGCCTCGTGTACAAGAGACTGATTTATTTACTACTCATGCATCACTGCGTTTACATCAGTGTGACAAATATTGTTACATGGTGAGATCTGCTGGTCCCATAGTCTTTGGGGAGATTATGTCAACGTGCAGCAACTGTCCAGGTGAGATCTGCTGGTCCCATGTAGACTTCATTATCGATCTCATATAACCAATTCACCGAAGTTGTACTTCACTATTCATCTCCTATACCAGTAGCAAGCCAAATACACGCATCTGGATGAAATTTGGATCCATCACGTGTGTAATATATTATATAACTGTACAGTATCCTTTTTGCGTAAAAAAGACATTCTTGTGGTTCTCTTCGGGTTTGAATTTTTTCGTTTTCTCCGAGTGTCAATGGCTGCTTAGCAGCATTCGTTGCCACAATTTTGATTTTTCTTTTTTGGTTGTACAATTCTCGCTATAGGAACTTTCAAATGGGTATATTTTCAAAGTTTATATGTGATTTACGAAGATTAAAGTTTTGACCATTCATTTACATTGTATTTTTATTTATGATTTAGCTCAACTCGTATCTGTAAAATCTCGTGTCATCTCTATTTATCGAACAATAATAGCATGGGAACCATCGGAGTTTCAAAATGTCATAAACATGACATCGTTCTCACCTGAGGATTGACACGACTCGCTCTTGCAAATTTGATTGTGCCGTCCAAATTCAGATCTCTCTATTCATCCTTAAATCTAAATCCCAGTGGTATCTTGATAAAAAAAAAAAAAATCAGACATAGAGTTGGCGTATGATACACAAGGATACACGAGTTATTCATAAATTTCTTTGATCAATGCGAGAGATTTGTGTGCGAAAGAACAATTCTGGGAACCGTCGGAGATTTTATTTCTGTAAAATGTACTTCTACGGGACGTATATTGTTTTCAAAAATATTTTACGCAGACATTAGCAGTTTCTTGTTTTGATGAAATAAGTAAAATTGTGAGGATGTCTGGATCAGCCAGTCCGGTGAGGTGAAAACCCCCCTCACCCAAGTTGTAATATACGCATATAATAAAAGAAAGAGTGAGATTTTAATGAATAAACAGTTCTAAAAAGCGCTAAAAGAACATTTTACTCAGAAAGGATACGTTGGGAGTAGGGACGACTTATGCTTCAATTTCTTCTCATAAAGTAATATATATATATATGTATATATATATATATATATATAATTGAATCTCATAAAATGACGAGAGCACAACATTTATCGATTGTGAAAAAAAGGATCCATAGAGCGATTTAAAACGGAAAATGTAAAATCAATGTCACTAACTATTAAATGTTTTCAAATGACCACGAAAACATCAAAAAATGACTTGGAAGGCTCGTTTGAGTGAAGTACCTTGTCAAACTCACTCACACTAAAGGGTTTTTTCAGTTCAACAATCAAAACTCAATCTACACAAGAGGGAAATCGGGTGTTTGAGATCATCTTTGAACCAAATGTGATAGGTGGAATCACAATGGGGAGGTAAAATTCCCCATCATTAGCAGAAGCTAACTACGTAACAGAACTTCTGTCTTCGACGAAACAAGAGAACTCAAAGAAACCTTTCAGAAGTGGACATCAAAATCAACATTGATCCATGATCATAACTTAACTGTAATCCACACTCAACAATTCAATAATAGAAATCAAGGTGGAAATCGAACAAAGGAACAACTCCATACATCCTAGGGTATGGTCAATTGGGATGAAAGGTGAAATCTTTTCATTTCAGACACTCCTCCATGGTTTAGTCCAACTCTATATTGGTAACAGACAATCAAAATATATAGATTCACGAGGAATTATTAGATACGCAACATAAGAAACCATAAGACATAATCCCCATCAATGGAGTCGAATTTATACACAAATCCAAGTATTACGGCAGCAGTTTGGAAGTTAATACTACACCACACAATAATAGTATTTGAAAATACCAAGCTTCAGCATCAAGCATGTCTGAATATACCAGAATTTGAATATACCAGAATTTCACCCGCGTGCCTTGAGCTCAGCCAAACGCCTGGAGAGATCATCTTCATCCACCTTCTCACTATTCTTCACAGCAACAGCGTGGGCAGCAGGCTGAGGCAGGCCAACAGACACTTCGAGCCCATAATCATCAGCCACTTGCTGCATCAAGCTATTGACCTCGGTTTCAGGCGTAGAGAGAGACGTGCTTCCAGACATAGAGCTCTCCATAAACTCCGCCTGCACTTCCATGTTCACAAACTGTCGCTCGAATTGATCCATGGTCTCAGACATTTTCTGCAAATTCCCTGTGGAAAGGGACGATTCCAGAGATTTCACGATACTGCCCATGGATTTACTTATGGTTTGCATCTTCGCCTGTGTGTCCAGGCGTGAGACGACAGCGTCTAGGCGTGAGGCGAGGCGGAGATAATTCATCTGCTCGTTACGCTTGCGGATCGAGTTCTCCGCGTAGATACGAGCGCCATCCATGTTACCTTTCTCGATCGCCTTCTTCACCTTCAATTTCTCGGCCTTCTCTTCCTTTTCACACTTTCGGGCCTGGCGTTGGAGACTTTTCGAGGTGAATTTCAGATCCATGATCTGCTGCATCAGCTTCTCCGTGTTACCCATGGCGATTTTTGGATTCAGACTGCGAAAATTTCTAGAGAGAGAGAGAGGGGAGTTGATTAGATTGTTTGAATTTATCGATCGGATTTGTTTCGAGGATTCGGAGAAAAAGGAATTAGGGCTCCTTTCACGAAATTTCTCTTATTTTTTTAATTTAATAATAATAAGGTCTTCTTTTGTCCAATCACAAATTATAATTTAATTTCTCGTTTACCAATATGCATCTTCTATAGAGGGTACTCAGATATTTTATTTAAAAAAAAGCCCTAAATAAATAAATAAAAGAGTTTAAGTTTGGAGTAAATTTATTAGAAAACAAGAACTTTGAATACATTAAATTTATATCTAAACTAAATTAATTGTATTTTGACGATTACATCCCATGTTAAATTGTTTGAAATTAATGTGAATTGAAATCCAAGCTTCAAATTTATCCTCTCGATTATTAATCAATCTGATGTGCAAGCATTCAAGATTTAGAAATCTTTCAAAGAGTAAAAAAAACACTACATACGCGATTCAACTTCTAAAAAACTTGTGACTTGGTAACTAAATTTGCATTATAATTTATATGTACATATGTAATAGTCAAGATTCAAGTCTGCCCCGCACTTGCCTCATATTTTTATGCAAAGGCAGGGCAGAATGCGTAGTCAAATTACCATTTTATTTATCAAGAATGCTGAAAATGGCTGCCTATTCAACTAAAGATGGTGTATAAATATATCCATTCGCCAACACAATCAGAATTTATACATCCTCTGTTGCAATCAGTAGAACCGCAGGTCGAGTCGAGCTATTCATGGCCGCCATGATCCTACTGAAAACTACGTTTAAAGGGATACAAGCTATACAAGGGCCCTTGAGTTTTTCAACTACCGGTTGTCCCTTTTTTTTGGTTCTCCGAGAACTGGTCAGGGAAGACAACTTTCTGATCTTCTTTGACAGGAGCACGTTTTGCCTTGAGCTGGGAGATTTCGTCAGTGAGCCACGAGCCTGCAAATGGTGATGCTTACTCAGGGCTGTTCCATGTGGCCTCTTTCCATGAACCATATCCACATGATAATCAGATGTGTCCAACTCGGAGCTGCTGGTGCGACATTTGGCCATCATAATTAGATCGTCGTACATACTACCACTTAGCTTCTCGATTGCAAGCGGATGACCTACAACAGGCCGCCCATTTAGCCTGCTCATGAGAGAAATATAAGGAACCCGCTGAGGGCGGCAGCTACCCTTTGTCTCCACAGGCACGTCATACAAGCCAGAACCAGAAATATGGTGTCCAAGAGAAAACTCGGAGGTGTCGTACTTCGGGTTTACCGTGAAACGAGACTGACGGTAGGGAAGTGACCTCTGAGGAACCATCGGCTCAGGTGTTGATCCCCCAGCACGAGAATCTTTGTGAGTGCTCCAACTCCCTCTATGAGGGGTTTCAACTTGAGTTTCTGCCGGAGGCCTGTAAGTTGAATTACAACTGTAGCTTTCTGACATGTGGGTGCCACTTAGACAGTTAAACTCTGCCTTTATATTAGAGCCAACTAAAAAGCTGTCACCGTCAATACCCGCATCAGCCTCAACGGATGCATCCATTTTCCTTGACCTAGAGTTTCTCTTCCCTTTCGACTGCCATTCAGAGGCACCTTTATCTATGCTCAGGCTTATATCATGAATACAAGCAGCACTGGTGATGGTAGGACCAGATTCATTATGCTCTTCCTTCCCCAAAGGTGGGGTTTCTACGTGACTACTTTGGCTAGATTCTGCCACAGGACCAATCCTTGCCATCTGTGAGTCCGCAGAAACAATTTTGGAAAAGCCTGAGACAGCAAAATTTACACAAGTATATTAAACAAAACACATTAACGATACAACCATTTTCGAAAAAGAAAGCGAGCAGCAAAACATAACATTTGCCAAAGCACTAAGCCATTTCTACTGTAATTTCAAACAGTAGAACACCGAAATAAGATGTATAAACATAAAGAAATGAATAGGTTACACTTGCAACAACCTTTATCCAGAATATATGCATGATGCTAACCTTGAGCAATAAGGGGCACGCGAAACAATCCTTCCAGAGAATCATTCTCCGGAGTCATACCACAAGCTTCATTCTCCTTCAGTTTGCATCTAACTAAAATATCGTTAACATGCTTAGATGTGTTTAATGATGCTCCATTCTCACATGAAACTGTCATACTGCCTGAGTTTTTAACAACTATTGAGTTGTTTTTCTTCGATTTGGTAGATTCTAAACCTGAAACCCTACAGTCCAATGCTTCCGGAAAGCACGATTCATTTGGAGAGGATGATGCACAAACACGGACAGGCAACCTTGGAGTACTCTCCAAAACTTTTGTCAAAGCACGACGGCGATTTTTCTTCTTCAAGAAGTCATGAACATGATCTACCAGAGATCTTTTCCTTTTCAAAGATGACGCCACGCCTAATCCTAGGTCATCGAGTCCTTTCATACGTCTTGAACCTTCTGTTCCATCATCCTCCGAATCATTTGGAGTTCTCCACCGCCTAGCTCCTTCCTTAGCTGCATCCATAAGATCCGATTTCACAAATGGTAAACCAGTCTGGGATCCCTCTTGAATGGAATCATCTTCACTTTCTTCAGTTGAACAACTCGAATCTAATACATCACAACTACTCAAATTTCCATCAATATAATCATTTCTTTCCCCATTAGTATGAAATGAAGAGGGTGATTCATCAACACCAGGATGCTCCCGATATGTATCTGGTTTGTCAGATAAGTGTGGATGCTCTTTTCCAAGACGAGCACTTTCAAGCTCAAGAGCGTGAATGATGGCATCTTCTCTTCGAGCATATTTGGCAGCTTTCTTAGACGGATGAGATGCAACAGCCTTAGCTTTCTCAATGCAATCATCATACTCCCCACAGCGAAAAGCTTTAACTCTTTTGGATCTCTCGAGATTATACCAGTCCCTGAAAGAGCATAAACAATAATTTTGATCAAATAAATCGTAAGACAAGAAAAATAACACCAACTTTTTTGGAGAGGAGAAATTAGAAATTCAGTTTAAAAGTAAAGAATAAGTTAAACACAAAATATTTGGTATCCAACCATCACAGAAAGAACCTTTGCATTGGAGGCAACTGATACCGACATCCAGGACACCCAGATGAGGCAAAAAAAAAAAAAGAGTAGATTGAGGTAAATGGAGGATGTTTGGATCATCCATTTCTAGTTCGACTATTTTCTCAAATAATTATGAAGTACTCTTAGCTGCTTCTTATAACACTTCTTTTATCCATATCTTTGTTTCCACTTCATGGATCTGATTTTTCAAGAATCCAAACAATTGATGAAGATTTACTTATGGCAGCGGACTTGTCATGGTCAACCATAGACACGAAATTCATATTTTCTTAAATAATTACACTCATGGAACAATTTTGTAAAAACAGATGTGCTTGCTAAAGTCATTAATCAGTTACGCTGAACTATAACAGGATATGCCATCGAGAATATCACCTACTTAAGATGTTAAAGAGCTGAAATATGAGCATTAAAATGAAAATAAATAGAACTCAAACAAGGGCAAAAAAAACTATTCTCCTTTATAATCCAGCTTACTTTTTTATTATCATCAAAACTGGAAGAATTGTGAAATTTTAATGGGTGGTAATTAAAGAATGTAGAGGATGCACCAACATCGATCCTGTGGGAATAAACAACAATTTTGACACGCAAAGACAATTTACACAGCAAATATAAAATCGAATCTGATTTGGAAAATAAATCAGAAATCGAAAACAGCTGTTAAGTTTATTCGCAACATTAGATTCTCGCTTCCACAATGAAATGATTAAGAAAAATGTAAATAAAATAAATACCAACACATTGAGATTATCAGTGATTGTGATTGAGATGACCAGGAAAACACTTAAGTCCCAACATTCCAAAATGACAAACTGAAAGTTAATAGCTCGTATAATGACCGTTGCTCCACTTTTCCACTTGAACAATCACCGTGAACAGATAAAAGGGCTCAAGCCGGCAAACAGCCTAAACATCATGATTATCTGGTACATATTCCCTAATATAGATTAATAGCTCACAAAATTTCAGTTCTGTAACCTGCTAGAGTTAGAAACATGATCGTACAAATTAAAGAAATGACCAAAATAATACTTACACACTTGCATCGTCCCTCCCAAGAAGTTTTACAGGGGTCCCAAGTCTTGGCATTGACAAAGAATTCTCAGGTAATTCGTCCGGACCTAGAATTCGGCCAGGCCACCACGACCCATTCCTCCGTCGAACCCAAACCAACCCACCAACTGATCGGTCAATGCCCTTGCTAGGGCTAGTGCCAGAACCAGAACCACCCATTTCAACACCACAGCCAAAAGGGATATATATATATATATTTTTTTTTAATTCAAAAACCCAGCAATCCAAAAGAAAGGAAGAAAGTAAACAGAAACAGTTTTCACATTATTTATTTAAAGTTAGCATTTTGGTCACCCACAGAAATCCTCCATGAAGATTCATCAACCCGCCTGCGTCAGAATGCAAATTACCATCAACACTAATCCCAAAAAAAAAAAAAATCCACCGACAGAACCAAGAGGATACAACAAAATTAAAATGAAGCACTATGCCCAAAGATACAAGAACCTAAAAGTGAAAACAAAAAGAATCAAATTACATAACTAAATAAAAATAAATAAAACATACCTCTAACGCATGCTGTATCAACAATAGAATCAGAAAGAGATCTGCCACAAAAAATTCTGCAAAAGGTATTTCCTTTTCAGTTTCTTTTCCTCGTTTCCACTTGAGGTAAAACCCAACCACCGTACCATCAAAAAGGACTTCTAAAGCTCGTTCTTCGCGTTTCTTTAAGCGGTGGCTATTAAGCCTATTTTACAAGCGAACCACTGGATTTTGAAGCAAAAAGGAGCAGAAGAAATGGTAGAAAAATCAAGTATATGCGCATTCACACAGTCGTGTGAGTGTAACAGTGACGATGGTGATAAGCTACGAAGCAGAACAGTTGAAAAACTGGAATTGAATTCCCTTCGGCAAACAGACTGGAACCCTCTGCCTTCAGAGAGAGAGAGAGAGAGAGGAGTCGAGGAAGAAAGATTTTCTGAAATTAAACAATATGCAATAAATTATTTTATTTATTTATTTATTTTTTTAATAATATATAATATATATATATAATATTGCATATTAATTTCAAGAAAATACCTTTGGAAGTAGCTAATCTCAAATCCCACGTTTGAAATATTTATTGCAATTTCTTCCACTTAGCAATTCAGACGGAGTTGGGTCGTGGAATAATAAATCTTGAATATAAATATAAAATATTATGTTTATGAATATTTTTTTAACAAACATATAGGAATTTAACTCCTCCACTAATTAGGCTTCTGAAAAATATGATAGTTTAAATATATATATATATATATATATATATATATATGATAAGCAAGAATTCTATACTAATTTATTTTTTTTTTGAAAAAGGTTAATAATATTAAAATTTTTGTATTTGAAATAATGATAGTCGTTGACAATATAGTGATATCAGTTACTACCACGGCATCATAATAGCATCTTATTAACCTAAAATATGTTGTCTATTCAATGTCATTTACATGAAATTGCTATATTTTAAAAATATATTTGTTTACTAAATTGTTTTTTCTCAGTTTACAATTGTTTAATGGTGATTTTAACGTACAAAACAAAAAAGATTTGCAAGTATGGCTTCTTATTTTCTTTTCTATTTTTTTTTTGACTTGAAATTAAGAAAGTATATGCACAATAATAGGTAACGAGGGTCTAAAGTGACGCTTTTCAAATGGTTTGGCATCCTACGTTGCTCAATAATTTTCAATGCCAACAAGATGTTACCCTATGTTGCTCAATAATTTTCAATGCCAACAAAACATATATACTCATCGTTTGAACCAGATAATGCACAAATTTTAAAACAAGTTTCAAAATATTGTATTATATTTATTATAGTTTAGTGAGTTGATATTTACACTCTATTTTTTGTTATCTACATGTATTCAATTTACTCACAAGTGAAATACAAATAACACCATGACACAACTATCATGTGTAAAATATGTGTCCAATTTACTCTATTATTTGATATTTTCAACTCTTCTAGGAGGGCATATTTTCAACTCTTCTGCACAAATGTATTATACATTCGCAGTGCCCTCTATTCGATAATCTTGAATTCGTTGAAAAAAACCTATATTGTAATTAAACTAGTAGATATTAAATCAATCACCAACGTTAGCTTCTATTTTATAAAATTTTATCCCGCGAATAATTTGTTATCTTGATTGTCAAAAAATATATATCCAAAAAAGTCTTTAAAATAAACAACATGCCATGTACATGCATCATCTTTGTGGACATACATAGAAGTACTAAAAGTTCCATCCAAGAACATTCAACAGCAACATGGAGCTAGCTGCCTTTTTCTCCTGTCTACACCAAACTAGATCGATGATATTGAATCTTTGACATTTGCATACAATTAATGTTAATAAATTTACTCACTCGATCTTCCAAGCATAAAGAAAAAGGCAGAAGTGTGATGCCTTTGAGTAGCTCTGTGTTGAATAATACCTGCTATTTGCACTACAATCACTAGCATCATCACACCAACTGTTGTCCTCTGCATCACTCTCCGCCTCCGGTGCACCGGGCTTGAATATGATCAGCCCGTAGCTTGACCCCGGTGCACAGAACAACCACGAATGGACGTCCCAAAACACTTGAACCGGCTGCTTGTTCACCACCACTGTCTGATTCCCCCGGAACTTCCACTGCAGGTTCTTGATGTGTACAAGCACAATGCCATCAATACTAATCCACATTTCGGGGTCTCTGTGCCCGGAGGAAGTCGAGCTCTCCACGACTATGTCGTGCTCGCGTTTCTTGTGGTCGAATCTTGCTCTGGTGGAGAAGGATTTCTTGCCAAAGACATGTTCTTTCTTGAAAAACAACATGGCATCCACAAGGGCTGGTCTGGACTTTGTCCTTTTGTAAGCCTTTTTCTTGTAGTCTCCTAGTAGCAACACCACTTCTTCCTCGGAAACTAAGGCGACGTAGAAATCACTGCAGGGCTCTGGACCGCCTGAAAACTTTGCTGATCTTAAATCCCAATAGGCTTCCATCTCATTTCCATCGACTTCAAATGTTTTGTACCCTTTCTTGGCCCAAAAATGCCAAGGTTTTAGATCGATCTTGCACTCGTAGTTGTGATCACGCTCCACGCTATCGATAGATATGGTTACCGAGTGATTCATCAGATTCTTGCTCCATAGAACAGTCACGTTTCGCCAGAAACTGGCTATATGTGCCTGATACGTGCATGATACAGTACTTTGTGCAGTTTTATACGTTACTGGATCGTTTGTTAATCTTTGAGCATAGGGTGCTTGCGAAGAGGACAAAGAATTTGGCCTCACAATGTACGCCATTCTTTGTTTTCTGATTCTCTTGTAGCCAAAATGGGATCGATCATCAACACAAAAGAATAAATTCCATGATTTGGAGAAAAGGGAATTTGATTTTTCTTTGAATTGGAGATTTTCTCGGAGAATTACCTCATGAAAGGGTAGTTTCTCGGAATCTCATCAAGAATCGGTCAATCGAAATCCTCATCAATGGCTGGATGAATGAATGCTTCTGTACATGAAAAACAAAGAAGAGGGCTTGACAAGATCAAATCTTGCACATGAAAAAGATTGGATTTATGTCAAGAATAAAAATAATGAATTTTTTGGTGAAAATTTTTAAGAAATATTCTGAAAAATAAAACATCAGATTTCATCGGTGGAGGAAACATTTCCATCAAGAAGAGGTTTACCTGAAAGGCAGGGTTACATATTGAGAAACCAATGGTCAAAACACTTTCTGTGGTCTCTCACTCTCTCTCTTTTTCTTTTTTTTTCTATCTCGACAGTTATAATTAATAAGTGTCACACCCCTTGATCAGTGATCAAGTCACAATAAAATAATAAATTCAAGAAGTTAAACTCAAAGTATTTTCCTTCTGACAGTAAAGACATTCAAGATCTCTCTTTTATTCAAAGAATGTTGCATCTCGTAGAAAAATATGAATGCATGCATAAATACATATATCAAATGCTTCTGAAAGTATATATTTTGATATTTTGTGGAGGAACCGAGGAGGCCGATTCTTGCTTCTCCACCGTGCTTGTTTCATCTTGATTTTTAGTGTTTCAGGCATAATATTGAGTAAACCATTGAGACGAAATGGGATAATAATCAACCTTTTCTTTCTTTTATTTTCCAGGTAAAACATGTACATTTTAAATCGAAACCTGCTAAACTAGCTACAAATCTTAACCATACAAAGAACCTCTGATGTGTGTAACGAGCCTTTTCAGCAATGTTATGAACCCCGTGTCAATTTCTAGAGGGCTGTTGTAAAAACAAGAAAAAAGAAAATTATGTAAAAGAGATCAAAGAACTAAATGAGGAGGATCTCTTGCGAAAGGAAGATTTTGTCCTAGAGTTCTTCAGGGCTTCAGCATATTTGATCAGTTCAGATTTCTCAGCAGTTTGAGCGTCTTGTGTAGGCTGTTGGTTACTTGAAGATGAATCATTCGCGTCTTCGGATACCGAATCAATTCTTCTGAAAATACTCATGGAACTATCATCACTGTTTCTTCGAGAACAGCTGCTGCTTTCCCGAGTTATGCTCTTTTGTCCTCGTGAATAGGATCTTTGGAGATCAAAAGAACGTCTAGATGATCCAGCAGACGAAGTTATAAAGTTTGTCATGAGGCCATCGGGGCCAGAATCGGCTTGAATTTCTGGTTGAGTGTCGCTAGAATATCTACCTAAAGAGCAATCCACAGATACGGTTCTTTTCAGCGGAGCCTGATGATGAT
The DNA here is from genome assembly GCF_033568475.1 of Henckelia pumila. Taxonomy (NCBI): domain Eukaryota; kingdom Viridiplantae; phylum Streptophyta; class Magnoliopsida; order Lamiales; family Gesneriaceae; genus Henckelia; species Henckelia pumila. The sequence continues at coordinate 93,359,822 of NC_133120.1, read as the reverse complement.
GACTGTCCTTTCCTCGCAACAGTCTCATTAATTTGGCAAAAATCCTTGGTTTGCTTGGCGGGTTTGTTTTTTTGGTTGACAGAGTATCAATGGATGAATCGTCCGGCTCTCCCGAGTCCGTAAGATACGAAGCCTGTGAAGATGACCACTGGTCAGAATCTAAATCCATGGTATTCGGTCCCTTGTCCATGGAGCCTTCTTTACTTGCATATTCAAGGATGAGCTGCTTAGCTTTCTCTTCAGATTTGGGGCTTAACGTCTTGCTGAGATCACGCGCGATTGTTTTACCATGGCTAGGTTGAAAATTCCTCAGTTCGTGGCGTAAGCAAGCATTTATCCATCTGAGATAGACGAGCTCTTCAATATCTGTGCATCGATCCGCTTGTAGTTGGCCTATTTCCTTTGTTAAATCTTCGTTTTGTTGTCTTAAACGCCGGCTCTCTTCTTTAATAACTTGCACCTGATATATAATTAAAAAACCATAATTATGCCACCATTACTCTAGATTACAAAATCAAACAACAAAATGGATGACCGATAGTTGGCATGGTACCAAACGCTGAAGCTGATGGTATATGTTAAAACTATAAAGCTGCCATATGGGCATGCTTTTAATTTTTTTGGAGAAAGCATGTTATTTTTTGCTTTGCTACAAATGTTTTCACTATTCAGCTGCTCAAATACTATGTTTTGATTGGTGTGCCACAGAAAACAGTCACAGGATAAGTATCGGTCTCAACGACAAACAATTACCTCTTCACTGTCTAATGCAGATGTTGCAAGCATTTGCAAACATTCCAACTTCCGAGCCAATTCGGAATTTTCTATCTTCAAGTCTTGATTCACCTTCTTCATTTCTTCCAATGCTGTCTCCAACTCCTTCATCTTATGTATCTGCAATTCAACGTCATGATCGGTTTCAACAGCCTTCTTTTCCTGATCCTGCAGCTTCATAACCCTTTCTTGAAGAACCAAGATCTGTTCTCTGTTCTGTTCAGCATCAGACCTAAGTTTCCTCCTCAAGATCTTTACCTTGGCTTTCGCAGCTTCAAGTTCTGTCACGACTCTTGCATAATCCGCCACTTGAGCCTCTAATCTTCTCTTATCTGAACGCAATGACTCAATCTTAAGATTATAAATCTTCGCCTCCATATCATTTAATCGTATCTGATTCTGAAGCTCCATAACAGCAGTTTCTTGCTCTTTGAGGCCATAATATTCGAGTAGCTGAATCTCAAGAATCCTCTCCCGTTCCTCGAGAGTTTTAACTTTACTCCGAAGGCCCCTAATCTCTCTTATTTGATCTTCATGTTCAGTACTCCTGCATTCCCTAGGCGACTCTACATTCGATACTAATGATTCCCCACTCTTCCTAGGAGAAATATTATCCCTTGTGACAGTCATGTTGCATTCTGCGATGAGCTCATTAAACTCCGGTAATAGATAACCATCTCTGTCTCCACTGTTTCTGCTACTAGGAGAGGCATTACTGAAAGAATTCGGAGAAGAAACTTTCGTCGGAGACAAATCCTGAAGAGAACAAAAGTAATGTCAATTTCGACACAATCGACTGCATCTTTAAAAGAGTTCCTAATACAATGATGCCAGCCAGACAAGCTAGCACGAAGACGAGTCGAGTAGTCATCCTATTAAATAAATAAATTTCACCAATGCTCAATACACAGAGTCAGCTCTGCTCAAATACACAAATTCTTGGATAATGCACGAGTGCACGAGTTTGGTGTTACCTGCATAACATGATTATCATCTCTAAGCACACCGTGTTCTCTTCTTGAATCATTCCTGGTACCACAATCTATACAGGGAAACATTGCATCTTTAAAAATCAAACAAAAACAATAGAAAAACGAGAATCACAGGCAAAAAAAAAAAAAATGGGGGAGAAATGTAACCTGGAGATACTTGCGAAGGTTTTGATTTAGGGGGTTTGATTCTTTTTGCTTTGAAATAAGTATAAAGAATCCCACCAAGAGAAATAGCCAAAGCCACCCCAAACTTCAAAGCCACGGGTCTTAAGGGGATTTCCCTTTTCCCTCTCGCCACCATATTCAAACAACACCACCTCGATGCTCAATCTTTTCCACGAGATGCTAATTTTCAGTTTGAATCATTCCAAATTGCATGTAACCATATCAATAAAAATAAAGTTTCAATCTTTCATTCCTAAATATACAAGAAGTCGAAAAATATACAAATAGGATCACAATGAAATATCGTCTGTCATCATCTGGCAATGGAAAAAATGAAAAACAACAATAAAAAATAATCCCATCTGTGGAAAATAATATCTATTTAATAAAAAAAAACACTACTTTTTCTTATATTTTATTTCTTCAACAGAAAAGATTGGAACTTTGAGATAGATGAAACAAGAATATGCCTCCCCGTATAATGAGGCAGATTTGCAGCGAAGGGGAAGAGAGAGATAGGGGAGAGATGGAGTCAACTTGGGTTGGTGCTGCTGTTTCTTTCTTTCTTTCTTTTTTTTTTTTTCCCCTTTTTTTTCCCACTTTTTTATCTAAAAATTTCTTAGCCGTTGTGCATGAACTGCTTGTATCGTGTATGTAATTTCACATTAAGCGTTAGTTTTCAGTTTTCACTCGTGGATAATGATTTTACCGAAGAATTTGAGGATTTTATAAATCATAAACATTTTTCATTATCTATTTATCAACTAAGATATATATATATATATATATTGATGTAGTTTCATATATATATATATATACATATACATCTATATATAATCATCACATAACAAAAATTAAATATAGTGTTCTCATTTAAATAATATTTTTAGATTTCAAATTTCACTTACAATTTAATCCTAAGACTTGATATTTTCTCAAAATAATTAATAATAATTTCATTCGGCCACAAATATATATATATATATATATATGAGTATAATTAATGAATATTTGTAATAATCTTCTCAGCAAAAAATTATCTCTTCACTGCAGTTGTCACGACTCGTAAATTAAAAGTCAAACTTAAAAGTTCTTAAGTTGACAATTCTTGCTTCAACAATTTATTTTTAGGTTTAAAAAACTTAAAACTTATTTGTGTTTAGGTTTTAAACATGGTGATTGAGCTACAATTTTTTAAAGACTATGAACCAAAAATTTTTGAGTCACTTTGTACACATTAAACGATGAAAATTAACTTAAATTTTTTGACTTTCTTTTGTATTTCTGTGTTTGATTCCTAATTTATGTTCATAAAATATAATTTTTTAACTATAAAATTATATTATTAATTTTATTAAAAAAATTCAAGGGGGACAGCTGCCCCCTTGCCTCAATGTGGAGCCATCCCTGCGTGAATCGTAATAGTCTGAAATGTTGAAATAGGTAAGTGTTTTGGCAAGTGATTGCGAGTCGCCACCTGTAAGTTTAATTTTTTCTATCAAATATCATCGTTTTATTAGAAGAATATGCCGCATGTGATTTGTTTGATGTGGTTTATATAGTATTATGATTCGCAGTTTACCATGTCAGCTCAAATATTTATTCAATACATATCGAAACATAAAAGTTGCGTCGATTCCAATATCGTATTTGAAAAAAAAAATTATATATGCACGTACGTTCCAAAATATATATTTTATTGTATCTAATAAATTTTGTGTTTCTTCATCTAATATTAAACTTCCGGTGGCAACGGTGGCAGCATAGCTAATACACTGCAAAATACAATAAAATATCATAGGAATTTACTCGAATAATTGTAGATAATGGAAATTTATATATAAATTTCATGCATGTAAAGAAATGTTTGTTCCAAAAAACATTCAAGCATTCAACAATCAACAACTAATATTTTTAAATTTAATAACCATTAATTTTTCACGCACAGTTTAAGAATATATGCCAATTTTATTTTGGTTTATCTTGAAATTTGCAGTATTATTGTGAAAATTGAAACACTAGTCAAAACAAAAACAGAAACTCATGTGGCATGGTCTCATATGTTAATTTTATGAGACATGTCTCTTATTTGAGTCACTAATAAAAAAAAATTATTTTTTATGCCGAAAGTATTATTTTTTATTGTAAATATGAGCATTGTTGAAATTGATCAGTGAGATCGTCTAACAAAAAAACCTAATATATATATATATATATATATATATATATATATATATATATATATATATATTGCAGCGAAACCAAATTTAAATATGGTAAATGTCTATATACAAATTAGTGCAAGTCAGCTTAATTATTAAAAACAGTTTATGAGTTATTTTAGTAGCTTATAAGCTGTCATGTTGTATTTCTAAAATGAGTCATTAAAGTATTCGATAAACTTATTTTAAACAACTCAAATATATTTTTGTTGAAATATTTTATATTATTATATACTCGCATTGTCAAATTTACCAAAAAAAAAGTATAATATTACGAAGGTAATATAAATAGTTTCATATATATGAAAATAGTTTTAGAATAAATACATGTTAAAAAAAAACTAAACGATTTATATTTTAATTTAGAAAATCGATATTATTTTATTTTGAAAAATAATATTTATTAGGTTGATGACATGGTGAGAAATGAGAATTTCTGAAATATGCAAAGATATTTTGAAAAATAAAATATTAAAATAAGATATTTTTGAAAAAAATTAAAATCACCCTTAAGTTTTTAGAAAACAACTTATAAGTTATTTGAAAAACAATTAATGCACGAAATCCAACAGCTTATAAGTAATTTGTAGAATTTACAAGTTCAATCAAACTCCCTTTAAGATGATTGTTAATGTTGGTTGAATCTATGTGCATAATTCTTGAGAGAAATGTTATGTTTCATCAAGTGTAACACATTTAATGAATCATAATTATTTATTTGACGTCTGACCAAATGAACAATGAATGGTAGCCGGGTGAATAGGATAAAATTTCCGAGACTTTCGTATGGAAAAATCATGTCGGGTGTATTCGGCGGAGTTTATACCATTCCATCGGATGCAACATACCCGATGGAGTATAGTATCTCTATGTTTTATGTAGCTCGTGTTTCATGTTCACAAACGAGGGTGAAGATTCAGTGGGTGGGCCCAGAAAAAGAAAGTAAAACTTTTTTACTTTTATTTTGAAGTCCAAAACAAGGAGGCTGCCCACATTTGACTTAATACACTTTTTTTAAAGCCCAAAATAAGCAGGCCCATATACCAAACATGCGGCATTCACTACCTTTCATTTGATTTTTCGCTGGTTGGCCTAATTGCATTAATCTTCCATGTGAAAAGTCTAAAAGTCATAAAACTCTCTAAAAAATATTAATAGGCTAATGCATCCCCCAGTCTTTTAAAATCTAGCACATTTCACCCCTATGTTATACAAACTTGGGTACATTTATACCCTCTCATAGGGGTTTTTATGCTAATTTTTTTAAAACATAGGGTCTAACATGCTATTAATTTTACATAGGGTGTTTTATGTCTTTTAGACTTTTTACAGGGGGTCTGAATGCAATTAGCCCCATTCTGGTTATACACCTAACTTCTTGTCGATAATAATAATAATTAGCGTATTTGCGATGAAAAATCTGATTTTTTTTTATTAAAATTAATTTCGAAAAAAAATCTAATAAATTTATAAAAATAAAAAAATGAATGTTTTTGTGGTTAAAATATTAATCATAATTAAAAAGTAGTTAAAAAAATAATTGATTATATTAGTTATTTTCACTCTTTTTTCAAATAATTTGAAATTTCAGAATTAAAGTATCATACCAAGAGACCATGTTAATAAATAGATATAGATAATAATAAGTAAAGGATCGGGGTTCACAACACCGAAGCTTTTACGAGAAGTAGAATAATTTATTGAGAGATCGATTCTATATGTAATGTTTGGGAGAACTTATAGTGGGGAGGTCATGAGTGCGATGTCCGTCGAACCATGCGGTTCGAGCCCATGCTATAAGTTGGGGAGGGATGCGGTGGAAGGACGTGGGTCGTTACATATAGGAAACACTTTTTAGCTTCTTTTTTCGCAAAAATTCAAAATTTAGTGAAATAAAATTTGAGAAATGCTTTCTAAAAACTCTCCAAAACATTACCATAATATGTTTGATCATTGTGAGTGCTTTGGACGTTATAAGATACCTTGAAATATTTATTTCTTTGTTTATGTGGATATTTAAGAAATTAATTAAGATGTTATAAATTCTCCCTTAATGGATTTTAGTTGTAGTGTCAAATGCAAGTGACGGCATAACTACATGTAAAATGATTCATGAGATGCTATTTTGACAATAAAACGCAATAATCATAATTGGTTCATATGCACGTGTTTCATGTTTCATCCACGTAGAAAAAAAAAAGGTTTTTGGGATATCTGAGGGAATTAAATCTATATTGACAAAAACATCATCAGATAAGTTGAACTACATTGTATAATTAATGTTTGTTAATCTAGTAATCACCCTCTGCTTTAATTTATCTAAACAAGCAAATCCACTATTTAATGCAAATAACAAGACAACAAACTATTACAAATCATTTTTTTATTAAATGTTTGTCTCAAATTTTAGCAATGATTTAATACATGGTTCTATTATACATGTATATCGATTATGGCATATCTACTAGTGTTTTTTTTTTTCACGCATTGCTGCTTTTACCGTTAAATATTTATATAAACATAATAATTTTTATTGTTTTCAAATTAATGATCCATTCGAATGTTTTATTAGAAGTGACAGAATATCTAAAAAAATACAATAAAATTGGTCGAAGATTTAAAACTTGTGATTTTAGGAAAATAAAAAAGTTACGTTAATTATTATAATGTCATATAATAACGAGAATATAATGGTAATTTTACATAAAACTTCACCAAATCAATAAAAAAATTTGTTAGGATAAGAACATAATTAACTTCAACTGAATAGTAAAAAAAATATCAGCAATTTAGATATCAGTCCCTAAACCCAAACACAATTTCATCCTCAGTCCCTTGTCAGAAAAATATAGTTTAAACTCCCTGGGCCCACATAATTTTTCTTATAAAATTCGGTACAAAACGTTAAAAATATGGTACAAATACACGATATTTGAGTATCAACTGTGGTAGATCTGGTACAAATATATGATTTTTGAGTACTAAGAAAATATTGATATTAATGACACATTTATCTTATTTTGATGGAAATCGGTACAAAACATTGAAAATATGATATTAATATATGATTTTTGAGTACCAAATGTGTTAGATCTGGTACAAATTTATTATTTTTGAGTATTCAAACATATATTGCAAGTTAATTTTAATAAAGATGATACGAATTACTCTCAAAATCTTATTTTTATACCTGGTCTTGAATAATTAGTTCTTCAATATCATGTATTCGTACCATATTTTTATTATTTTGTACCGACTTTGTATGATTTTTTTAGTATTCAAACATATATTAAAGTTCATATTAGTAATGATGTTCAGATTTTATACTCAAAATCTTATTTTTTGTACTCGATATTGAACAATTAGTGCTCGAATATCATGCATTCGTACCATATTTTCAATGTTTTGTACCGATTTTCATCCGGAAAAAAAATATGGGCCCAGGGAGTTTAAACAAATTTTTTACTGACAAGAGACTGAAAACATATATATGTTTGAATTTAGGGACTGATTTCTAATTCACCCAAAATATAAAATATTATATATCTCTCATCATCTTTTCTTAAATTTAAGAATGCTCTTTAATCTTTATCCATAAAAAAAATAAAAAAATACAGACCGTTAAAGATAACAGAATATAGAAAAAATATGAAGATTATATTCTGTATTGTGTTATTGTGAATATGATATGCATGATTATTACAACAATCTTCTTACTTTTGATAAAAAAAAATTTCCCTCGGAAGTTAAAGTTGTCCATTTTCTTATAAATATATGAGCAGGACCACACGTACTTTCAAGTCGCAACTTTTGTCTCCCGACTCTGGATTTAGTGAAAGTGTTTCAGATTCTAAATTTATGTTTCTCAAAATTTGCAATAATATCTTGGAAAATAAATTTTATTCCAAAGTGATATATGTTTTTACGCATGCATTGCATCCGAAAATGACTCATGTTTTTTACGCATTTGAATAACATGTTAGCTTAATTTATATATTTAGTTATCAAAAAATATAACCGAGGTGATTTAATTCGTTGGATAATATTGTGATTTTTATGTATCTGATATTTATAGCGATTAAATAATAATATTTCTAAATATATTATTTGATATATTAAAGTATACCTACAGTTTTAATTTCAAAAAAAGTATATCCACATATTGAGGTGGTTTAATTATCATGATTAGATAAGATTGTAAATTCCATAATTATAGCTAGCTCTCATTGACACACGACACACGAAAAAACATTTAACACAACACATAATTCATAACACACGGATAACTATTTTATTTTATTTTTCGTAGTTCTAGTGAAAAAAACAAAACAAAATAAAAGATTTGTTCGAAAGATTCAAAACTACACAATATTTTCTTAACATGATTGAACTGAGCCTTTTTTTTAAAAAATAAAATTATAAAACAATAATTAATATGTGGGGGGTGATAATTGGTATCACTCAATTTGTAGCAGCAATAAAATACCCTTTTAAAGAACAGGTGTCGAGGGTTAGAACTTAGCATTGGTTGAAATGAAGTGTTTGGAACTTCGAGACGATAAAGATAATATTTTTATTTTATGTTCTTCAAAGTTCCTTTTTTCTTTTTTTCCTGATAAAGATAATTACCCAATCTGGATTCTGGAATATAAAAAATTCAGATTTTGGAAAGAAAAAAAATTGAATCAAACAATATAATTAATTAATTAATTAATTAAAATCCGGACAAAATTAAAATCAAACGATTAAAAAAAAAAAAATAGTTTGTCAATGGATTGATGTAGTTAAATAATGATTTGGGTCAGAACACGTGGAATGGAGCAAAGATTATAAAAATGGCGACTGAAATCTTGTCACCCGAATTTGATCTACTGCTCTCGAATTCGCAGAAAAGATCTCGATAAATTCTCTCTCGCTCCTTCCATTTTTTTAGCCTCTGTTAATTTTCCTCCTCCACTGATTTGAACCAAAATTTTCTCGTGGATTTCTTCCCCTTTTTTACCCTATCCTTTTCCCGATCATTCAACGCGTCATTCGTGACATACATTTGTTCCGCCAGAAAACTGTGGAAAAAACGAATAAAGATCCAATTTTTAGCTTCTGTGGGTGGGTTAAAGATGAAGGAAGGGATGGGTAAAGTGGCGGTGGGTGCGGCGGTGATCGGTGCTGCTGCGGTTGTTGCGGTGGCGGCTTTGGTGGTGCGGCAGAGGATGAAAAGCTCGGGGAGGTGGGGCCGGGCGATGGCTATTGTCAAGGAGTTCGAGGAGAAGTGTGGGACGCCGGAGGTGAAGCTGAAGCAGGTGGCGGATGCTATGACCGTGGAGATGCACGCCGGATTGGCATCTGAAGGAGGGAGCAAGCTTAAGATGCTTATTAGCTATGTTGATAACCTTCCCACTGGGTATGACTTTGATCCAACTTTTTCTCTTTTTATTTTTCTTTGCGGAACTTCATTTAGAATTAGCATCAATGTTGATTATTTGTTTGATGAGTGGGCGAGTTGTGCAATTGCCATTAAATGAAATATTTTTAGATAACTTTTCCGAAAACACATTTATTTCGTCAAAATCCATAAATATCTACTACCGTGTTGTATTGGTTTCAATCGTATTGACAGTAACTGAAATTTTCATGAAAGTTGTGGAGTTTGTCTAAAAATGATAACTTTCATACCTCAAAATTAATTTCGACGCTCCCTCCCTCAGATTAAATCTTGGTTTGCTCTTGAATGGGAGTCATTGGTGTGTCCATTGTGATTCGTTGTAGTAAAGGAGGTGTCCCGAATCAGTTTGTGTGGAATTGTGGAAGGAAAATGAAGATGATGAATATTATGTGTGAAATTTATTTGCAAGAGCTAACAAGGAATTCCAACTTGCAATGAATATTCACGTATGCTCCTGTTGTGGAAAATATGTGGATGTTTATTAAGCATCAGGAAGTACTTTCAGTTTTGTTCTGTTTCTAGTCATTTATCTTTGTTCTTGAACAATTGGCTAAATATCGATTTATTTCACTATGTCCTGTTTCAGCGATGAGGATGGAGTGTTTTATGCCCTTGACCTTGGTGGAACGAACTTCCGTGTCTTGCGAGTCCAATTGGGAGGCAAAGCCGAAGGTATCGTTCATCAGGAATTTGCGGAGGCATCAATTCCCCCAGCTTTGATGTGTGGGAAATCAGATGTAAGCTATTTTATCGCAATAATATTGTCTTATTATTACATTTCTTATTGGGAAAATATTGCATTACTTGTACCTATGTTGGGAAACGAACACTGAGTGCTGAAAACCAATGGTTTCAGGCACTTTTTGATTATATTGCGGAAAAACTTGCAAGTTTTGTTGCTGAAGAAGAACAAATGTTTCAACAACCTCCCGGTAGGCAAAGGGAACTAGGTTTCACTTTCTCATTTCCCGTGATGCAAAATTCAATAAATTCTGGAGACCTTATTAGGTGGACAAAGGGCTTCTCTATTGATGACACCGTAATTCCTTTTCTCATGTTCTTCATTTTCACATACAATAGTTCATTAATTGCAGCAGATAAAGTATTTTTACCTTTAAGTTTTTTTAATAACATGCACAACTTTATTATTACATGATATAGTATATTCATCGTTAATCACATGCTAGTCTCTATTAAATGCGTTTTTCTCTATGAGGGTGATGTACAGCCTTAAGAATTCACACTATTCGACGCCTCTTAGCAATTATGGAAAAAATTGAGATCCTTACTTCTTGTTCTTTTTTTTTGTATTCTTGTTGCATTTTCTTTGGAAAGATGTAGAGCGATATCAGTTTTGAGTATAAAGAAAAACAGTTTACTCAGGATTGCATTTAAAATGAGCTGCTTTGTTATTGTCGAGATCGAGAGGTTTTGAGATGTAATGATGTAAATTTGCATGCGATCGTTTGCTATGTTCTTTGCAAAGTAGTTGGTTTTATCGTCAAATTCTAGCTTACGCACATTCCTTTAGAGTGGAAAAAACTCAAGTTAGTGCGTAAATCATTTAAATTTGGCATTTTCTAAGTAAAATTTCTCATCTGATTTTCAGGCTAATGTGTTTTCATGGTTCTTGTGTGCACTACAATAGAGTGGCTGACATTCAAGTTATCAAAGTGTGTCGTTTTGTTTCTTGTAACTCTATTAAGGTTACTTACAGGTTGGCCAAGATGTGGTAGCTGAACTGACAAAAGCCTTACAAAGAAAGGGTGTCGAAATGCGGGTGGCTGCGCTGGTAAATTTTTTTCAATCTAATATCTATTAAGAGCTACGCGAAAAGATAATGTTTAAAATGCATGTCTTATTGACTACTATATCTTAGGTTAATGATACAATTGGAACATTAGCTGGAGGAAGGTACACCAACAAGGATGTTGCCATTGCTGTGATATTGGGTACAGGAACTAATGCAGCTTATGTGGAGCGTGCTCAAGCAATACCAAAGTGGCATGGTCCACTGCCTAAATCTGGAGAAATGGTTAGCACATTCTAAGTTTCAGTTTATGCTAGAAATTTTGTTGCCAGACGTCGAACGGATTATTGGAGTGTTGAATCTTTTGCAAACTAGGTTATAAATATGGAGTGGGGTAACTTCAGGTCGTCACATCTTCCACTTAGCGAGTATGACCTTGCGCTGGATGCCGAAAGTTTGAATCCTAGCGAGCAGGTGATAAACATATTCGCACATACTACATCATCTGTAATTTCAGTTTTATTCAACTTTGTTCCTTATGTTGGTTTATCTATTTGACTCCTATATGAGTGTAGGCTCATTATGGACAAGTTTGGATGCAAAATCATGGAGATTGAAAACACATTTTTGAATCAGGATGAGAAGCATGATTGCTTTTATAGTTGGATACATATACAAACATATATTTTACTTTTTAAAAGAGAGAAGCTGATTTGGTCGGCTTATTTAAACGTTTTCTAAAGTAAAAGTCCTACCGAATATAACATTTGAAAAAACCAAAGACTATGTATTGGGCCATTACAATCTGTGATGTTGTTTCCCAGTATGAAAATATGTTCTATCTCCATCATATATTCAAATTATATTTTTACTGTTGCAGATATTTGAGAAGTTGATATCTGGCATGTACTTGGGAGAAATTTTACGTAGAGTCCTACTCAGGATGGCTGAAGAGGCCGCCTTTTTCGGCGATGAAGTTCCTCCCAAACTTAAAATCCCTTTCGTTCTAAGGTATTCCGACATTTTCTATTTATTCGCGTGTAAATTCATGGTACCGAGTTGATAAATTTTACAGTGTAACAACTATCAAATGAACGATCATTTACGGAGTGAAATTGTTGTTCCTAACCATGGATTGACTTATTGGAAGGCAAGGTGGCTGTCCCCTCCATCAAAAGCAAGAAAACGAAAATGAATTTTTCTTCTAAAAATGCTAGTTAACTCCCAACTACATGATATAGTCCCCCTTGCCTTCTCTCACTGCCCCACATATCCATTTCTTGATCTGTCCATTTTCTAACCTTTTGTTTTGTATGGTTGATGTTGGACAATGCAATTATACTTCTATTAGGCTGTGGATTATGTCTTAGTTTAAGTGAAAACTTATAGGCAATTAGAAAGAATACAATGGAGGCACATATGTAATCAAAGATCATTTAGTGAATATCTTCAGTAAACCATTTCTAAAAATCATGCGAGTATAACTGAAAAGTTGAAGAAGATCACACCTTTTTTTTTTTTTTTTTGTATTTATGTAAATTAGGAAGCTCAAATTGAAAAGTTAACCAAATGAAAGGAACACTGATGAAATTGCCGGCTTGTTTAACCCACTAGAGCAATTGCCTGTAATCCGTATCTTCTTTTCTTTTTAAATAGTTGATATTGGCGCTTAATATCTTGCAGGACGCCAGAAATGTCAGCAATGCATCAGGACACATCCTCTGATCTGAAAGTGGTTGGCAACAAACTGAGGGATCTGTTAGAGGTATATTTTATTTCGAGCTGAAACATAACTGGTCGTTTTATTATCTTTTACACTAGAGAAAAAATAGCTAACAACTCTTAAAAGTATGTTTTTCTATCTGAACCCCAGAGATGAATTCATTTCTGTTAAAAGAGTTCAATTCTCAAAACCATGATGCCTAAGATAATTTAGCACTTGTGTTGAGTTTCTGAATACAAATTTTTAAGAAACCAAGACATCAATTCTCAAAACCGATGTCCGAGCTAATTTAGCACTTGTGCTGAATTTATCCACTGAATTCAAATTCACTGTTCTTTCCATTCTTGTCCTGTCAACATAAGCATACATGTCGATGTTAGATCATCATCTTTAGGTACGATTTTTTATTTGAGAACATAATGTTGTGGGATCTGGATTTATGAAAATCAAGTAGAATATGATTAATGGAGTGGCTACTGTCTTGGTATGATTATGTGGGAAAACATGAAATAGAAACAATTCATTTTCTTCATATCCCATTATTTGCTGCTACATTTATGAGTATGGCGTGTGATTCCTTTGGCTTATATTTTAATTTGTTAATTATGTTCTTTCTATATCATCTTTTCACTTTGTTCAAAGATTTATCTCAATTCTCAGTTTAGATGCTAAACTAATCTTTGATGGTCGTTAAATCATTTACACATTTTGATGTTGAAACTTCTCATCCCACCTCAGATATCCAATACTTCCTTGAAAACAAGAAAGGTCGTAGTGGAGCTCTGCAACATCATTGCCACACGTGGGGCACGTCTCGCTGCTGCTGGGATATTAGGCGTCTTGAAGAAAATGGGGCGGGATACTCCACGAGAAGGAGGCGAAAAAACGGTAGTAGCCATGGATGGTGGGCTATATGAGCACTACGCCGAATACCGAAAATGCTTAGAAAGCACGCTGCGTGAATTGCTTGGAGAGGAGACTGCATCAAGCATCGTGGTAGAGCACTCGAACGATGGTTCAGGTATCGGTGCTGCTCTTCTCGCCGCGTCCCACTCGCTCTATCTCGAAGAAGCATCTTCATAAAATACTACCCTTTCCGATGATTTCTCCATTTGTACTTTTCAAGAATCCAGTGAAGTGTGCTGGAATGCATGCTGAATTTCATGTATTTGGAAGTATGGCCTTTAATCTTCCATTGGGGATGTGGAGTCATTATTACCCCCAAACTAACATAAGGATAATAAACTTAAAAGAATTTTAGTTTTTATTTTATACATATCCATCTGAGGGAGATTTACTTTGCAGCAGGAGTTTGGTCAGTTGATACAAATAGTTGTGACCATTACAAATATTAGTTTTAAATTGAAAAATAATTGTCCCTCGTGTTTTAATATGATATATGTTTAATATAATTTATTTAATTGATTTATCCCCTAAACCTTTTTATTTGAATTCATGTTATCAATTAAAAATGTTGTATTAAACCGTAAAATAAAATTGTTTCTCCAAGACTCAAGTATAGTATTAGATTGATCCAAACGAATATATACTAACCCGAACCAATATGACCATACAAGAAAGGGAGTCCGTAAAAGTTGAATAAAATTAGCTTCTTTTTCTTTTTTTTTTTGAGCAAATAAAATTAGCTTCTTGGAACAACGTGTGCTTGTAAATCGTGATTTTGTTTCTAACTTATTTTAGTTTCATAAAATTTTGCAATTAAGTCGTAAAATAAGAAGGGTTATGTTTAAAAAAAATCAAAGTTTGAAAAAAAAAAAAACTAAGGGCATCGTTGGTATATTAAAAAAAGTATCATCAAATTCAGTTATTATTCACCATCTTCCCTTTATAATTGACTCGCACGGAATGACACATACGTTGCTGTGATCCATAAAAGAATTATAAAAAAATTAAATTAAAATTATCAAAATTTGAATTCTAAATGATGGAATATATATATATATATATATATATATATATATAAATAGAATTACTAAATATTTAAAAGTATGAAATTGATTGAATAAAGGATATTTTCGATATTATGAAAAGTAACCAGCATTCCAAAAAATGGTTAGTATTATGTGTTTAACCTTAATAATGTAATAAATACGGTGATGTTCACAAGTATATCCTACTAATTTATACCGCTTTGTAATTCCAAAATCCAAACACTACCAAAATCTATTACCTTGCTAAATCCGAAGATTCAAAAACCCCGAAGTGTTGTTTTTGTAAAATTTATCAATACAAAAGATTAAATAAAAGAAATAAACATTGATTGCCAAAATTAAAAAATTTCGAACGACAAAAATTGCTAGTATTATTGGTGAGTGGAGTAGTTATCTATGGGCCCATGCAATTTTTTTATATAACTGTCGCTCTATTTTTCTGCCATTAATAATCAATGCACGTGTGGGCCTACCCTAGTCGGCCCATACTAGAATTTACGTACCCAGTTGTAGTAAATATTGTCTCTCACTTTTGTTTAATTTTTATTCATCTTTCTTTTTCGGGCCATATTTATATATTTTCTCACAGGGGGGACCTTTTTGTAATAAAAGGGGCCCAAATGTGGGCCTCCATTCCAACTGTCATGTCCCCTTTTATTTCTTCTTTTTGCAAATTGTGCTTTCGTTTTTCTTGGGCCAAAAAATAATATGTATCCAAGCAACTTTCGCTCGATTCGCACCCCATAAATTAGCAAATATATATTCCTTTTTTTTTTATATAGAAGAAATATATATTCCTTTTAAATAATAATAATATTGCTTTCCTTCTTGTATTATAGTTCCCCGAGATAAATAAATAAATAAATATATATATAATATTTTTTGCATTTCCATTGGACCAAGTTGGAAACGTAAAAAATTGTTATTTCTATATTTTAAAAGTTTTGAAGTGAAGGGCCTAATGGTGAATTTGACACCACGCAATGTCATTTCAACCAAATCTATAACCAAATTTATCTAATTAATTTTACTATAATATCATAATATATAGTTGGCACCACATGTACACACATACTATTATTCAAAAAATGTGCGTTGCCAACAGCTGGAAATTGTAATGCAATGATTTAAGAAAAAAAAAAGGAAAAAAAAAAGGCAAAGTGAGTGCCCCTGTGATCCCCATGGTCTTGCATATAAACCCAATGCTTGCAAGGATTGCATTACTAATTATTATACTTACACAATTATTAATTTCTTTAACAAAAAGAATTTATTATAAATTATAATTGAGCTTTGAACTTGATATTTTGTTTTAAATTTGGTATATTGATATCAAATGAGATATCTAATGCACTGAATATTGAAACATGTGAAATCCATTTAGAGTGAGTCGTTGCGGATATCAATTTCTCAAGTGTCAACAATGTATTAAAACTAAAAAATATTATGACCAATACTTGCTATATTTTAAAGTTGTATATTCAAATGATTTCATAGTCAAACTTCTATCCCATTCCTTTATCAAACCACCGGAGTAGCACAAAAAATTATATCCTTTGTCAATTTGAGAACACTCATTTGGAAATTGAAATGTGAAATGGAGTAGAATCAAATGTTACCTTAAGTGAATGGAAGAAAATGCAATTTCTCACCAGCCCGTCTCTGCACGCAGCCGACCAAGGGGAGTCGGTCAAATTCTAAATTGGCCCAAGAATTCCAGTTGAATGGAATCGTGACTTCTCAAGTCAAACACTGAATTTATTACGTCAACCGCAATTCAGTGACTATAAAGTTGTGAAAAATCCTTTTTGGTTAACCATCTCAAGGTTACTTGTAGATTACAAAATGTTAAAAAAAAGATTAATGATTAAAGAAAGATGCTTGTGACTTGTACCAGTTTTTTCTATCAAGTTGGCAATGGCTTTCTTCTCTTCTTTCACTGTTCTGTACACTTACCAGTCAGTAACTCTATCTCCTTTTCTCCCTGCGGAAAAATAAGTAACAAAAACCAAATCAAGAAT
This sequence comes from Henckelia pumila, assembly GCF_033568475.1. Lineage (NCBI taxonomy): Eukaryota > Viridiplantae > Streptophyta > Magnoliopsida > Lamiales > Gesneriaceae > Henckelia > Henckelia pumila. The sequence continues at coordinate 93,342,780 of NC_133120.1, read as the reverse complement.
CTCCAGATTCACAGCTCACTATCTTTTGCTAAATCCCACTTGACATTCTACACAAATCTCTTTGTTTTAGCTACATATATTCTTTTCAATTCTTGGTAGAAAAATCATGGAAGTCTCAATTTCGGGTGTGTAGTTACAAATTCCCACAAAACATTCGATTTCCTGAGCTTGTTGGTTATCAAGATTGAATTTTGCAACTATGGCTCAAGAACGAGCACAAATCCTGGCACTTTTTCTGCTTAGACTCCTGTTTCAAGAACTCATTACATCAGCGGCAGCAACTCCACTCAACTGTACAGACACTAAACGCCTATGCACCTCTTTTCTGGCCTTCAAGCCCACGCCAGAGCAAACACTTCCTGTGATTGAAAGCATGTTCGATGTTTTACGAGATGACATTACATTTGAAGGAAACGGTAGGGATTACGTTTTCATCAAAAAGAACTGTTCTTGCGCCTCAGTGGTGAAAACTTACTTGACAAATACCACTTTTACCGTGAGGGAGAATAATGGGTCTGTCTATGATTTGGTTGTGGAGGCTTACAATGGGTTGGCTTATTTTCCTTCAAATTTCACTAGAGCAGCCAGAAAAGGTGCAGTGGTGTCACTTAAGCTCGTGTGTGGTTGCTCAAGTGGGCTGTGGAACTATCTGATGAGTTATGTGATGGAAGATGGGGATAGTGTGGAGTCTTTGTCCAGCAGATTTGGGGTTAGTATGGATAGTATAGAGGCTGTAAATGGGATTGCTAATCCTGATAATGTGACAATTGGGGAACTTTACTATATACCACTGAATTCAGGTACGGTTGTTTCTTCTTTCTTCTCCCTTTGGGGGGGTTTGAATTTGAATTTGATGTATTTCTTGTTAAATTTTGTTGCGACAGCGTGTTATGTTGTTGTGTTTTTTCCCTTGGCTTCATTTTTAATAGAAAATCGGGGTTTGATTCTTTGAGGTCATTTTAGATCATTTTTTTTTTTTTTTTTGGCTTTACAGTTGGTTGGGATATTGATGTTCTTTCTGTGATATATAGTATAAAGATTTCCGATAGGTTGAAGTTGAAATGTTTGGAGTATTTTCTAGATTTTTCATATGTGCAGAGTCTAATATGCTAAGTTAATATGCTAAGTAGAATCGATTATGTAGAAGAAACTCGGTAAAAGTTGGGATTATGCAATGTAAATGGAAGAAAAATGCATTTGGATGGTTGAAATTTTGTTATTTGGGAGCATTCTGCTTGTAGCGAGCACAAAATATAGTATTTAACAAAAAGCACCTAAAATGTTTCCTTATCTCATTGAACACAACGAAATGTATAAACTGAAGCAAAGAACAAAGGTTATAAGAAATGAGTAATTTGAGTATTGAGTGGAATATACAGCAATCAGAGTCCTGTCTCTGAGATAGAATTTCAGGTGTGAATTGTTACTTGGGGGTAATTTTTGGGTAATAATACTTTGTTTTTCCTTTTGCCCCTCGCTTTCAGCTCCAGGCGAGCCTTATCTCGTAAATGATGACGTACCAGTTCCTGGTCCAGCTCCATCTGCTGATAACTTTGCAGGTATTATATGTTCTGGTATTCTCTTTCATGCTTGTACTTTAAAAAATCAGCTGTTGGTTTCGTCAAAAAGCACTGAATGTATATGTTTTGCATTCTCTTCCGTATAATTAACTGAAAAATTATGTTCTGGTCATGTTATTATCACCCAACAAATCATATTCATTCCTAATTGATATTGAAAATACTTTACTTACTCTCTGCATTTTTTACCAGTTGGAGATCAGGTGGATCACAAGTCTCGCATACCTTATTGGTGGATCATCGGAAGTCTGGCTGTTGGATTGGTTCTGGTCGTTGTTGTGGTGCTTCTTTTTGTTTGCTTGAAATCATCCATCTGTTCTGGTGGATCTCGAGGAAGTCACCCAAAGGATTCCGAAGGGAAGAATTCTCACAAATTTCACGTTCTCCGAAACTCGAGTTTCTGCTGTGCTTCAGGGAGGTCCATTTGTGGCAACTCTGGGAATTCAAAACATCATATTGGGGAATCTAGCAACCGGCAAATAAATATTCCTACAGGTTTAAATTTCAAGCGTTCTTGACTGCTCTTATATTATGAATCTTGAAATATGCTAATTTCTTTAAACTATCATGCGATGAGAATGATTGTTTGTTTCTGAGTTCCTCTGGTTTGTTGGAGATTTTCTTGTTGGAATGAGACAGCTGGCTACAAAACGGAAGCCATATACCTTATTACCCAATTTTCTACAATGAAGCAATGAAATTAGAAGATTTTAGGTGATTTTTTGCTAAAATAATTATAACCGTAAGCCGCTAATATTATTTTCTTGAATGTCCTCTGGAGTTCTAATAAATTCAAATAGTTTCTGAAAAATGAGTGTAATTCGCTTGGACTGCAAAATTTGCTAAAACCTGCTTCTGGTTTTCAAATTATTGCCTACGGAAATTTATGATATAATTTTCTTAATTGTACTTGCCTTGTCTACGGCAGTGATAGGGACCGATGTATTTGACATGGATAAGCCTATCGTTTTCACGTATGAGGAGATTCTGACTTCGACAGATGGGTTTTCCGAGTCTAATCTTTTGGGACATGGAACATATGGTTCAGTGTATTATGGACTTCTTCGAGACCAGGTTTAAACCTCTTGAGTTTGCTGCTTGACCTCGCTTGTCAATTAAGTTATAATAATGCGATGTGGTGGTGTAAAATTTCAGGAAGTTGCTATCAAAAGAATGACGGCTACAAAAACTAAGGAATTTGTGGCAGAGATGAAAGTTCTGTGCAAAGTCCATCATACAAATTTGGTAATGTTTTTCTTTTGCAGTTGATGCCTGTAGCTCGTGAGCTTGGTTGTGAGATTATATAATGTTGATTATTTTTTGTTTGATTTTTTCAAAGGTAGAATTGATCGGTTATGCAGCTAGTGTTGATGAACTCTTTCTTGTATATGAGTATGCTCAAAAGGGTTCTCTTAGAAATCACTTGCATGATCCTCAGACTAAAGGTTAGCTCGCTCTAGCCCTCGGTGTCAGAGGGAACCATTCTGTTTTAAAAATCTGCATTTTGAGTTTCACCCACCTATATTTTTACCTTGGGGTCTCCGCCACTGAATCTCAAAAAAATTTCCTTTGTTTTAGTCATCATATAATTAGCTCTGATAACTTACATTGGATTCTGTCTCCATGATCTAAATAGGTCATACATCGATATCTTGGGTCACGAGGCTTCAAATAGCACTTGATGCTGCTAGGGGCTTAGAGTACATACACGAGCACACAAAACCACATTATGTGCACCGAGATATCAAAACTAGCAACATTCTACTCGACGGCAGCTTCAGAGCAAAGGTTTGCTGTTCTAACTCGGGTATTTGTTCAACTAACCAGATAGATTTATCTCATGTAATCAATATAAATTTGTGTAGATTTCAGATTTTGGTTTGGCGAAACTTGTGATGAAAACTAACGACGGTGAAGAGTCGGTCACGAGGGTTGTAGGAACTTATGGTTATCTTGCTCCAGAGTAAGTGTTAACTACACTTACTAGAAAAAATATAAGTTTTGGTCCAAAAAATACTTGTTAAGTTTCCCCTGAATAAATTTTTGTGTGTTATTAATTTTCTATTTGATTAAAAATTCTGGATTCTTCAGATACTTGAGGGATGGCCATGCTACAAGCAAAAGTGACGTCTATGCGTTTGGTGTGGTGCTTTTTGAATTAATATCCGGAAAGGAGGCTATGACAAGAAGTTCCGAAAGACGGTCATTGGTATCGATTGTAAGTCCAGGCATCGCTTCCTTGGATGAATACACACGAGAGTTTCTTTTTGATGAATCAGATTAATACTTTGTTGCAATATTGGATAATAACAATGTATAGTTTTATCTTTTCTCCACTTTTCGAAATTATTACAACGATGCCGATAGCTGACCTTCGATGGAAGGTTAATTCTTGCCACAGCCCTCTAATGCCGTGAAAGTTTCAGGTAGTGGCTGCTCTAAGGAATGCACCCAACTCCATGAGTATGTCGAGCTTGAAAGATCACATTGATCCTCATTTGATGGATTTGTATCCGCACGATTGTCTTTTCAAGGTAATGTGATGCCAAACTAGAGCTTATTTAAATCCTCATAGGAAGATGAGCGCGACCCATCGTTATTTTCGTTATTGAAATCCAAGACCCACATATAGCAAATCCACTTTGTAAAGTATACATCAAACCAAAACAAAAAACGCAAGCTCGTTTTCTAAACGTCCTGATCAACCAAGAAACATAATCGAGCTGATCACTTCTTGTTCTCCCGTATATCTACGTTACAGATGGCTATGTTAGCGAAGCAATGCGTGGACGAGGACCCCATTTTAAGACCGGACATGAAGCAACTGGTGATATCGCTCTCACAGATCCTGCTGACCTCTGTCGAATGGGAAGCAACTCTAGCAGGAAACAGCCAAGTATTTAGCGGCCTCGTTCTTGGAAGATAAAACGACTGCTGGTTTTTGTATCTGGCGATCAAGATGGCTGATTCCAAGCTTTTTGTTTTGGCTGAAATTTTTTTTTGGTATGGTGTAGGACTGTAGGTTGTGTTTATAGCCCCACGGTGTGTGCAAATATGAGATGAACCAAATGCACTTATTGTTCGGTAACCTCGTTTTTCAGTTGATTCATTGATTAACATGGTTTTAAATGTTGTGTCCCTAATGTTCTTTGCATTTATTTATGAGTTTATATACAGAAGAGGAATGTATTTTATTTAATTGAAGGACCTAAAAAATGGTTATGCTACTGTGTATTAAAATATAATGAAACATGATAATGATTACTCGATCGTTTATCCATCTATTTCTAGGAGACTATGCAACACTAGTTTTCTGGTCGGTAAAATTGTAGAAGAGGATATCACAGCAATTTTGGATAGTTTTACTTTTTATTTGATACAAATAAACATGACATTGCTTTTAAGTGCGTTCAATATTTTTAAAACTAAAAGAGGAAAAAAAAATTTATTTTTGTGCGAGAATAAACCAGAAATGCCTAATATAATAAACTCCTAACAAAATAAACCCACACCGACATTTTGGAAGAGGCTTGGTCCTAGGGTTGTAAACGAGTCGAGCTGGCTCGCGAACTTTTCGACCATATAATAAACTCCAAACAAAATAAACCCACACCGACATTTTGGAAGAGGCTTGGTCCTAGGGTTGTAAACGAGTCGAGCCGGCTCGCGAACTTTTCGAGCCGGCTCGAAAAAATATTTGATTCGGATTCGAATTTTTTGAACTCTAGCCGAACTCAAGCCTAAAATCTTTTGTTTGAAAGTTCGCGAGTCGGCTCGCAAACCTTTATATAATATACATATAATATTTTATATAATATATATAATATATATTATATAAAATATTATATATATTATAAATAATATTATATTATATATAGATAATATTATATAATATATTTAAACGAACTCGAATTCGAACTCTCTATCGAATCGAACTCAAGCCGAAAATAAAAAAATTTCGAGCTTCGAGCCGAACTTCGAATATCTCAATTCAAACTCGAGCCGAACTAGACCTGGCCAAAGGCCGGGTCAAACCCGGACCCTACCCGAAACCGGCCACGGGCCGGTTAACCGGGTCAACGGGTTTGACCCGGAACCGTGACCGAACAGTGGCCGGTCCGGTCACGGTTTTTCCTTTTGAAACCCGCCGACCCGGCGGTTCTGACCCGGGTTCAAACCGGCGGGTTGACCCGAGTTAACCCGGCGGGTCGGCCTATTTTTAAATAATATATTTATTATTTTGTTAAAATTTTAAATAATATATTTAAACCTACACATGTTGGATTTGAACCCAAAACCAATTGGTATTGAGGTATCACTCTTGCCATTAGGGCATTAGATTATTTGATATTAGATTGTGATTGAAAATAATTAAATGTAATAAATTCGTATACAAGATGTTTAAATTGAAATGTAATAGATTTTTTATTGAGATATGTATAGTTTTTAATAGAGTAAAAATTATTTTGGTACATGAACTATTGATAAAATGTCAAATTGATACATGAACTATTGAAAATGGTTTAATTGGCATATAATCAAACTCAAAAGTCAATTTTTCCTTTTACTTAAATTTTTTTAAAATTGAATATTGTTATTAAATTGATTAATTGAACTATATACATATTTTGTCTTTTAAATTATTATATTAATCACAAGTATAAATATAAATTCATATTTACTAATTATTATACAATAAAAACAATATTATATATCGAAAAACACATTCAACGTAAAATTTATAAATTATAAATGAAAGACACACACATATATAATTTTTAATTTGATTAATATAAATAATAATATTATAACATAGATAAACAGAAAAAATATATATTTTATTATATATTTTTAATATATATTATTTTTGAATATATAATTTATCAATTGTTATATATGTGTGTATGTACATGTTTGTATTAATTAATATTTACAATATTTCGTACAATGAGTACGATCTCTTTTCTATATATAAAATTTAAATAAATATAAATTTATATTTATAATTGTATGAATAAAATAATTTTTAAAAATAATTTTTGTATTTATTTTAATTTAACAAAAATATTAGACTTTAAAATAATGTAGGTGAAGAGTAAAATTGACTTTATAAGTTGATTATGTACCAATTAAATCATTTTCAATAGTTTATGTACCAATTTGACATTTTATCAATAGTTCGTGTATCAAAATGAATTTTACTCGTTTTTAATATAAGATGTTGAAAGTTGAAATATAATTATATTTTTTATTGAATAAATGTAATAATTTTTTTATTGAAATATATATAATTTTTAATATAAGAAATGTAATATATTTTTTATTTAATAAATATAATATATTTTTTTTATTGAGATAGACATAGTTTTTAATATAAAATGTTGAAAGTTGAAATGTCATATATTTTTTATTGAATAAATATAATATTAGAAGATGTTAAAAGTTTAAATGTATATATTTTTATTTAATAAATTTATATATTTTTTATTGAGATAATGAAATATTTGATAGAGTTTTTAAAAGTTTAATTGTAAAATTTTTAAATTTTTTTTTTTTTTTAAAAAAAGCAAGGATTGACTCGGACCGGAACCGGCGGTTAACCGGACCCGGACCGGAACCGCCGGTTCACCAACCCGGACCGGAACCGGCCAAGGGCGGGCCGGTTAAGGGTTGGTAAAATACCAACCCGAAACCGGCCCGTGGCCAGGTCTAGCTCGAACACTAAAATTTTGCTATAGTTCGGCTCGATTCGGCTCGTTTACATCCCTATTTGGTCCCCATATCAGATAATAACGAAAAAAATTCATCTCTATGTGAAAAAAATAATTCAAAATAAAATATTTACAGCTTCTTCCAGTTTTCTGTTAATATTGTTGTTTTTTTGCATGCGATGTATGTATATATAACATTTCTTGTGTGTAATTTTATGATAATGATAAATTAATCTTTAAAGTTTAGATGTTTTCTGTTAATATTGTTGTTTTTTGCATGCGATGTATGTATATATAACATTTCTTGTGTGTAATTTTATGATAATGATAAATTAATCTTTAAAGTTTAGATGCTTGTATACTCTATACATATATATATTTTTGTTAGTTACTTTCGTATTAATTTCAAATGATATCACTACAAAAAAAAGGTTTTTAGGAGTGGTTTTTCAAGAGCGTTTGCAAAAACGCTCTTGAAAAGCAATCAACAGAATCGGTTTTATCTCAACCGCTTGTAATTTTGTATTTTTAAGTACGGTTTATTAAATGCTCTTGTTGAACATATTTTATCATCGGTTTGTATAAACCGCTGCTAGACAGCGCTCTTAATGTTGTCCTTTTAAGTGTGGTTTCTTAAATGCTCTTGCTTAACACGTTTTAGCATTGGTTTGTATAAACCGGAGCTAGAAAGCGCACCTAATGTCGTATTTTTAAGTGCAATTTCTTTAGCGCTCTTTTTGAATGTATTTTAGCAACGATTTGTATAAACCGCTACTAGAGTTCGCTCTTAATGTCTTACTTTTAAGCACGGTTTCGTAAACGCTTTTGTTGAACACATTTTAGCATTATCATGTATAAATCATTACTGGAGAACGCTCCTAATGTTATACTTTTAAGAGCAGTTTTGTTGAAGCTCTTGTTGAACACATTTTAGCATCAATTTTGTATTAACCGTTCCTATAGAGTGCTCCTATTATCTTAATTTTAAGCACGGTTTGTCAAACACTTTTGTTCACACACACTTCAGCATCGGTTATTATAAACCGCTGCTAAAATATGCTCCTATTGTCGTGATTTTAAGCACGGTTTTGTAAACCCTCTTGTTGAAAATATTTTAGCAATGGTTTGTATAAAATCGTTGCTAGAAAAAGCTCCTATTGATACAGTTGTTGTGAGTACTTTTTAACTCCTCATGTTGGATATTTTTAGCAGTAGCTTTCAAAAAACTGGTAATGTGAAACGCTTTTATTGTTCTAACTTCTTAGGATTATTTTTTAATTTGTACCCATTGAATACATTTACCATCGTTTGTATAAAATGCTATATAAACCGTTTATGTTGATATAACTATTAAGAATGCTATTCAAATTGTCTTAGTGAATATTTTTTAACAGCGTTTTAAACAATTCTGGTGCTCTAAGCCAATTTTATTGCTCTATTTTTTTAAGTACTCTTTTGGAAATTGTACATATTAGATATTTTTAATACCGATTCGTATAAACCACTGCTATAAATTATTAGTCTCGATTTAACTATTAAGAACACATCTCGTGCAAACCAAACTATCGGGTTTGTTGGAGCAATTTAAAAACTGCTCGTGCAAAATGGACAACAAAATAGGTTTTACTTAAAATCGTTTTTATTGCCTAAATATTAGAGATGATTTCATTACCATTGCACACATTTTAGTACCAGTTTATATCAACTGTTGCTATAAACTGTTCCTATTGATGTTGGTATTAGGATAATTCTGGATATATCAATTGTTGCTATAAACTGCTCCTATTGATGTTGGTATTAGGAGAATTTTGAAAACTGCAACATGAGTGGTTAAAAAAGAACATGATAAAAATATTGGTAGAAGTGGGGTAGTGATTTTCAAATTTTGTCATTTAAGTATTTCTAATTTTAGTAAAAACAGTAAGAATATTTTTGTACAAACAATAAAATGACCAGAATAGTTATTATTTTACTCTTTTATATATTATTATTATTATTATTATTATTATTATTATTATTATTTTATATATAGTAAAATTATCGGATTTATAAAATATATTATATTAAATACATAGTTTTGTGTTAAATATATTAAATTCATATTTAAACTTAATAACACGTATCTATTAAAATAAATCAACTTTATGTGTTCAGAAAAAAAATCAACTTTACCAAATTTTAAAGCTGTTAAAAAAATCAACTTTACCAAATTTTAAAGCTAAAGTAACATATAATATAATAATTATAAATATAAAAATACTGTACTATTAGACTTGCAAAATTGGTTTTATTTTATCATCATCTTCACCAATCTCTCTAACGTACGTCTCTCTCCATGATATCTGCACAAATTTCTTGAGGAAACCCAGACCACCGCCGCATTTTGATCAGCCGATTTTGCCACTCTCCGCCGCCGGAAACTCTAAATGGTTTTAGTGCTTTTGTTTCCAATGTCCAAAACTTTGCTTTCCTATCAAAATTTTACTGAAAACTTGCGACCCGGCTGGCCTCTGTTGACGTCGGCCGCCGTTCGGCGCTTGTTCGCCGTTGAAGTGACTCGTGCTTGTTGTAAACAGTGTTTTTGGGTCGTTGGTAACTAGTTTAAGTTTAGAGAAAAGCTTTTCGAGCCAAGTTTCGATTTTTCCTCGAGTCCGTGGCTTTTCCAGTTGAGTTCCGGCTGAACGCCGTTGCAAGCTACAGTCTCTGATCACCGTGCTTCGTGTTCGGAAGTGTTGAAACTCGAGTTTTTCAGCCGTGGTTGGTGCAGATTATAGACTACGGGTAAGCCTATTTGGTTCGATTATTATTTGATTTTGTGAGATGGATAATGATCAAATAATTTATAATTGTTGTATATTTGATTGTATGTATTAAATTTGCTATGATTTGAGGAACCGAATACATTTCAGAAATTTATTCGGATAGTTTTGAAAATCCAGATTTATATATTGGAGAATTCCTTAAATACGGTGTAGCTTAAGTTGAGTATTGGATTGTTCAATTATTATTTTTAATATTATTTAATGCTTAATGATCTTTGTTATGATGTGGGTATTTATATTTTAAAAAATAATTGCGCAGATCAAATAATGCAGAAGACATGGATGGACTGTCCTCGTGCTAGTCTTCAATATCGGGTCGGAATTCTACACTTTTTACGTTATGCATATGCTAATACAAATGATGAAGTGAGGAAACCATGTCCTTGTTGCAAATATATAAACTCATCAAATCACGATCGCGCAACAATCTATGAACATTTGACCATAAATGGTATGTTACCAGATTATCGCATTTGGGATTTTCATGGAGAAATGTCTACTGGACAATCTAGTAATAACATGTGTAGTGGGCCTCAGATTTCATCGGAGTCGGTTTTTGAGAAGACTAACCATGGACAGGTGGTGCAAGAAATGATACATGAAGCATTTGGGATGCGTGAAGAACCATTTACGAATAATGAAAGTTGCTTCGGCCCATCCACAAGTCATACGCCAAGCGAATCGAATGTAGAAGATTTCTATAGATTGGTTGACGATGGGAAACAACCTCTGTATACTGGATGCACCGAGTTTTCCAAATTGACGTTTCTTGTTGAGTTATTTCAGTTGAAAGTTAGTGGGAAATGGAGTGATAAGTCCTTTTCGGCATTACTGGACTTTCTTCGCAGAGTACTTCCGTCTGAGGCACAGGTACCTAATTCTTTTTACGAGGCAAAAAAATTAATATCCAAATTAGGACTTCATTACGAAAAAATACATGCTTGTCCAAATGATTGCATGATTTATTGGGGGAAAAATGAGAAAGAACAAGCTTGCAAAGTGTGTAACCTCTCGAGATGGAAGAATTTGCAGAAATTACCAAATAAATCACTGAGAGGTGGAAAAAAACGCCTTCAACTGAAAGCTCCTGCCAAGGTTTTTTGGTATTTTCCATTAAAACCAAGGTTACAACGATTATTTATGTCGTCTAGGACAACTGAAAATATGTTGTGGCATTCGAAGAAACGGGTAGTGGATGGAAATCTTAGGCATCCAGCTGATTCATTAGCATGGAAGACATTTGATGAACGACACCATGAATTTGCATCCGATCCTAGAAACGTACGGTTGGGTCTTGCCACTGATGGGTTTAATCCATTTAAAAATCAAATTACTTCACATAGTACTTGGCCAATTGTCGTGATTCCTTACAATTTGCCACCTTGGGAATCTATGAAGCCTCATTCAATTATTTTATCCACCTTAATTCCTGGCCCAAAAGCACCTGGAAATGATATTGATGTGTATTTACAACCTTTATTGACTGAACTAAAGGATTTGTGGAAAAATGGGATTTCGACCTATGATGCGTGCAGTAAAGAGATGTTCCAAATGCGCGTTGCACTGCTTTGGACAATTAGTGATTTTTCTGGTTTGGGAAGTTTGTCTGGATGGAACACATATGCCAAAAATGCATGTCCATCGTGTGCTGATAAGACAAATGCATTATATTTGAAGCATGGCAAGAAATGGTCGTTTAGAGGGCATCGTCGTTTCTTACCTCGGAATTCAGAAATTAGAACGATGGCAAGTTATGGCAAGCCAGAACGACGTGAGTTAGATTTAGCACCGTTGTCTGGATCCAATGTTCTTTCAATGACTCGATACAGGAACGTGGTATATGGTAAGAGTAATGCATCAAAACCAGCCACACGAGTAAAAACAGGGTCGATGGAACAGATGTGGAGAAAACGAAGCATATTTTTTAGTCTACCGTATTGGGAGTTTAACTTGATCAGACATAATTTGGATCCTATGCACATTGAGAAAAATGTTTGTGACAATATTCTTGGGACACTTCTAGGTGATTCAAACAAGAGTAAAGATAATGCTGTCGCACGTAGAGATTTGAAAATATTAGGTATTATGAGACAATTATGGCCGCAGATACAACCAGATGGCAAAGAGTATTTGCCAGCAGCATGTTATTGTCTGAGCAAAGATGAAAAAAAAAATATTTTGTTCGGTGTTGAAAGGCATTCGTGTCCCTGATGGTATGTCATCCAATATTTCAAAGTGTGTGGATGTTGGACGTTGTAGGATTATGGGTCTGAAAAGTCATGATTGTCATGTCATAATGGAACAATTTCTTCAAATTGTTCTCCGCCGCGTGTTATCAAAAAAAGTAACTGCGCCATTGATTGTTTTATGTGAATATTTTAGGACAGTGTGTGCGAAGACATTGCGAGAAGATGAATTGCAGAAGGCAGAAGAAGAGGTGGTATTGGCTTTATGCCAGTTGGAAAGAGTTTTTCCACCATCATTTTTCACAGTAATGGTGCATTTGGTGGTACATTTAGCGTACGAGGCAAGAGTAGTTGGGCCTGTAAATTCCCGGTGGATGTATCCAATAGAAAGATATCTTGGGAGACTTAAAAATTTTGTTAGAAACAAAGCCCAACCAGAGGCCAACATCGCAGAGGCATATTTGGCAGATGAATGTGTTGTGTTTTGTTCTCGTTATCTGGAGAGTAACAGCTTGTTGTGCAATCAAGGAACACGTCACAAAGAGACACCAAATGTTGAGTTTCCATCATTAGCAATGTTTCCGCAAGTAGGAAGACCTACAAAAGGACGTCAAGTTGTTAATTTGGACAACAAAACTTTGGCTCAAGCTCATAGATACAACCTTTCCAACTGTACAGAATTGGAGCCATATCGTGAGTAAGTATCATTTTTTAAACTTGTTTTTTTTTTCTTCGTAATCGAAATTTCTAACAATCATTTTTAACATTAAACAGAGAATTTAAAAACGAACTGAAGAGACGATATAGATATGGTCGTCGTCCAACTAATTCTCAGATGGATGATATGGTACGAATGCAATTTCCAAAATGGTTTGCAAGACGCGTAAGTATTATACTTAAAACTTACATGTATATTACTAGTTTCATTATAAAATGGATTGGTTATGTTTTTAGATATTTTTATCTCATTATAATTATAATTTTATTTTATGTATCTTACAGGTTGATCGAACGAATGAACAAATTGATGACTTGGATCTAAGGACGCTTTCATGAGGTCCAAATTCTGTGGCCTTTAGTTATCAAGGATTCAATGTAAATGGTTTCGCATTTCGCACAATGGAATCTGAACAGAACAAAAAAGTTCAGAATAGTGGGATCATGGTGCAATCGATGCATGATAATGATGATAATGAATCAACCTACTACGGCAGATTAAATGATGTAATCTCAGTTGATTACAGCAGTCGTGGAAGAATTGTTCTTTTTCGATGTGAATGGGTTAACACTACTTCTGGTACAAAATTTGATTCTTTGGGATTTACAATGGTTAACTTTTCACGCCTAATACATACAGGAGAACGAGAAGAGCATGAACCTTTCGTTCTAGCTTCACAAGCTCAAATGGTTTATTATGTCCGTGATCCAAAAGAAGAGGATTGGTATTGTGTTATTTTTCACACACCAAGAGATACATACAATATGGGTGATGAAGATGATCTTGATACAATGCATTTTGTTGATAGTAATTGTTCTGATATACAATCGTTGTTAAGTGGTATAAATAGGGAAGATGTTGAGTTAACTAGATATGATGTTGAGGGATCAATAGCTGATGGCGCCTGTCGCTAGCAATGAGACTGATGATGAAAATTTTAATTGAAGTTTGTGTTTTCATTCATTTTGGTGAAAACATATCTTTACATGGTACGTCATGAATTTAATTTTCTTTGTATATGTTAGTAAAGGTGATACATTGTATTTATCAAACTAATTGTTTCTTTGAAGGTATCTTACAATGCCTAATTCTCTTGTGGGTTAGAGACTATTTAGGTACTTCTATAAACTTTGTGAATTTATGTGCTCGTTTGTTAGTGTTTTCGTACGGCTTGTATTCCGTACTGTTGGATGAACATTTTGGGGTCATTGGTCTGCTATTCCAACATATCAGCAGGCCCATAATGTATGTCTTACGTTTTGTTTTGTTTATGATCGAGTTAGTTCACAAATTTACTCAAATTTCCACTTGATGGCATTTTATACTTTGGTGATTCTTTACATTTAGTTTTCCATATTTTTATACTCAATTATGTTCTTGATTTAGCAGCCCTCTAATAGCTTATGTGTGTATAATTTATATGTATTCCTCGGAAGATTTTTTTGGAGGATCTAGTTTAGTGCAATTCTAGAATTCATTTATTCAGTTTCCAAGTACTTTGTTTTCTTGTTTTGGAGAGAGGTGGATCTGCAAGTGGAATCTATATTTGGAAATTCCCATGTTTTCTTGATTCATGAATGATATTTTTGGACACTTGATTTATTTTCCCTCTCTCTTATTTTAGGGGTATGTGATTATAGATCAAAATTTCTTAACAATGTTGAAGGTTGTGGGTTTTCTGCGCTATGACATATGACATGGTAGATATTTGGTTCTGATGAGGGTGGGTTGAGTTGTTTGCGATATGGGTAGTTTTAGCTGTTTCAAGTCACAGGTGAGGCCTTTTTCTGCTGCTGTTTGTTTTTGAGGTTTTTGTTCTTACTTTCCATTAGATATTATGGCTGTTGGGTGCTTCCAATATGTTAAGTTTGGATGAGAAATTACTCAAGTTTGCATTTTAAGATCTATTATAATTTCCTCCCATCATGTGTCTTGTTTTTTTTTTAATACTAATTTGTTATGGAATCTTCAATAATATTGTAATTCATTAGAATTTCATCTATCATATTTTCTGTTGTTTCAGTCCCAAGATTGATCTTCTCTGGATGAAATGTCAAAAAGGCTTCGTAGGTGGTATGCTTGTCGTCGACGACATCGATACGGCGAAGATGAACTACCCAACTTCTTCGGAGAAAACGGGCCGGGGAGGTCTTATCCTGAGTCATTGGTGATTAGTGCGGACACGGTTTTATGGGAGCTCGAAGTGTCTTTCAACTAAACTCTCTCGGTCCACTTTTATATTCATGTTTTCCTCTCTGAACACCATCCATGGCTTCTTCCCAGCTTTGTTTAGTCGAATCGAACATTTCAGTTCATCGCACAACATCTGAATGAGTACTTTTGCTTGATTTGGTGTTAGTTGCTTGTCCTGGATTGCACATTGACGGGCAAGAGTACTTCAATGCGTTTCGAGCTTGGCCCGGAAGAACATGAAAAGCCGTAAACATTCCTCCACCGGTGGAGTCACATTTAAAATTCAAATGGAACATTTTTAATTATCTAATTAGATTTTTGTGTTAATTAAAATAGTACGAGATAATATATGAAAATCGTAAATCAAAACTAAAATACGTGTGATATATATTTATACATTATTTTATATACAAAATGTTTGTGTTCACTTGCTAATAACATTAATATATCTGCGGGCCTACGTAGTGTGACCGATCCGTTTGATGAATTTATTTAAATTTATATTATATTATTTTCAATAATCTATATTATTATTATTATTATTATTGAGATCATATTTATTGACAAATTTTCGTGTAGTTATCTTATGATAATTTATTTGGAACGTCGAGTTCTAGTTGGGTTCGTATCAATACGGTCGTCAACCAATCTTATTATTATTATTATTATTATTATTATTATTATTATTATTATTATTATTATTATTATTATTATTATTATTATTATTATTATTTAACAATCTTATTATTATTATTATTATTATTATTATTTCACAATCTAATTATTATTATTATTATTTAACAATATTATTATTATTATTATTATTTAACAATCTAATTATTATTATTATTATTTAACAATCTTATTATTATTATTATTATTATTATTGTTATTATTATTATTATTATTATTATTTAACATATAGAATTAAGAAATATTGACATCATTTTTATATACTGAAACAGTTATTGTATATTGATAATATAGGTTTTCACAATTTAATTTTTATTTTGTAAAATTTGATTTTTTTAATTTTTTTTATTTTGTTAGTGAGTATATTTTAAATTTTCTAAAAGTCTATTTATAGAAAATTTAAAATATACTCACTACAAAAATCAAAAGGTTTTTTTTTATAGTGTTGAATAGGGTATGATCGGACCGTCTGATTAGGGATTCGGAGCCTGATTCAAATTCAAATTAACTTAGTTTTATAATTATCAAAACATAATATTTGAGATTTGTTAATGCATTAAAAATATTAATATCAAAACACAAGATTTGTATGCATTTAAGACGTAACATGTAGTATATAACTTGAAATATCTAAAAGCTTAAATTTATAGTTAATTTATCAATTTATTTAATGTTTGCCTTAAAATAATTAAAACTATAGTAAAAATAAAAAAAAAAACATCTTTTCATAATTAAGATCATACGAAACTCTCTACGTTTGAAACTTTTGAAGCTTGATCTTCACGTCTCGATGCGCTTCAGGTTTTTTAGAACCTCGAATATTACTGTGTTTTTTATTTTTTATTTCATTATTTTGTTAAAAATAAAATAAAAAATAACATAAAATCGAGTTAGTTGGGTTATCCGGGTTCTAGTTGATTCGGGTTTGTGTTGAGACATCTTTTACTAGTTTTTTGTGTTAACCTGACCTGAACTCTCCTGATCCACCCAAATTGGTACCCCTATCCACCTCCCTACCCTTCATATATTTGTCACTCACTTCTCTAAAGGGTGTCAATGTAGGTGGATTGGTTCGGGTTGGAGAAGATATTGTTTAACAAATTCTCAACCTAAATCCAAACCAACCCAAAAATTGTCAACCCAAATTCAAACCCAGCTAGCCTGAACCAACTCAATTTGTTTTTTTTTTTTTAAATTTTGTTAACAAATTAATTTAATAAAAAATCAAAACACACAAAAATAATAATATTATTCAACTCACATATAATTTAGATTTAAAGTCTATTTATATAAAAGTTAAAGTATATTTATTACAAATAAAAAACTATTTTAAAAAATCATAATTGTAGAATAAACATTAAATAACGAAAATATGTTATATCAAAATAGAATAATTTTTTTTAAACATAGAACATATAAAATATAACAAAAATTTCTTAATTTTATATAAAATAACAATAATAAAAAGTTTTGGATCATTTCGGGTCAAACCAGGTTTACCTGAACTCGATAAATTTTTTTCGGGTTAGCTTTCAAGTCAACACGATCCAATCCGAACTCAAAGCCCTCAATCTTAACCGATATTTTTCGGCTCGATTTTGTCGTGTTGACGTGTTGGGTTGATTTTTGACAATCCTAATTCTCTAGGATGCTATAATTTTACACTATATAAGGAGAATGAATGTCAAATGCACAAATTTTTTAAATGTTTGTAAGAATTTTTTATAATTCCATAAACACCATTTTATCACACAATGTTTTCATATTTTATGTTTCAATTTCAATTCTATTTTCTCCCGTTCTATATTGATTTTCATTTAATTTTATTTTTTAATAAAACTACTCTATTCACTATTATACACACACATATATATATGTATATAATTCCCAAATATCATTTAGCCACTCAATTTTTTATATTTTTTTCCTATTCATTTTAAAAGCATGGTCTTAAAAATATTATCAAGTAAATTTATATTTTTTAACCTTACTAAATATATATAATGCTTAAAAAGGAGAATGAAAATCCAAAATCAAAACTGAAATGATCCACAAATAAAAAAAATACAAACAATATATTCTTTAGTAATATGGAAATTTAATTATAATTTATTAAATCTATACAAATAAATCTGAATTGTTTATGAATATTCTAGAAGGTGCTTTGTATAGGATGTAATTTTAATTTTTTGGTATAAATTTTTTTTTTCGCAATCTGAAAATTTTATAAAATCTGAAAATGATATAATAAATTTATATAACTCATTCTTCACGGTACAATCTGAATTTTTTTAGTTGATTAGATAATATGTTTGTTTCTTTAATTTTTCTATTCAACAGTATATTAAATTTCATATAAATACAAAACATTTGGCGTTAAAATATTTAATTACCGCCAAAATTTTCATCACCAATTGAATTACAAAAATATTTCCGCCAAAAGTTCCCTCCACATTAAAAATTGTAGTGATAGAAGATAATCCATCAAAGTTTAATTTTTCAAATCAAAAAAATCTGAAAAGATAAACATCCATTTAAAATTTTAAAGTGAGTTAATCAGTTAATCTCTATTAAACTTCTTCCTTCATATTCAATTCAAGTGCCGTAAGCAAAGATAAAGGCGGTTCTTTTCTCAGATTCTGTCATTTACTCTTTCACTGAAACTTCTTGTTCTATCGCCTTTTTGTACGTAATTTATTTTTCAACATGTGGTTACTTCCTTGCACTATCAAAATTTGTAGAACACTCTTTACATGGTTTTATGGTTTTTTGAATCTTGATCGGTTGGAATTTATAGATTATTGTAATGTAAATTGTTTCATATTCGTTCGTCGCGAGTCATTTAAGAACACATTGTCGCCAGTTCATTCATATCATTCAGATATGTACTGCTTTTCCCTTGAGCGAAGCCCACCAACACATATCCATCGAACCTAGAAATCCACTACAACCAAATTCCCAAGCAACGGCATCAATACCTATGATCAAGATTTTACCTTGGTTATTGGTTTCTGGATAGGCATCTTCAATCTCGATCCATAAATTCTTGGTTCTTTCATTTTTTTATCCTTGCATTTCCAACCTTATTAATTTGTGTACAAAATAATTTTACCAAAGGTTTTATTAATTTCATTAAATTTAACATGTTGGTTTTGATGTACCAGACCATGCATCCCTTTAGATATATTTACTTCTATATTTTTAGTTTTGAATTTATAAGCATATATAGCAAAAGTACTACATCCTATAAAATATTAAAAAAAACACATTTTGTTTATTTTTGAATTTATGTCCAATGTAGATTTTTTCTAAGAGTTTGCTTCATTGTTTAGTTCTTCAAATTTACTCGTCATCAGATTGGATTTTTTTGACCTTTTTGTCTTTCGGTGCGACGCCGAATTTTTTTGGATTTGAGTATTAAATTGTATCTTTTAATGCACTAATGCAATGGTTTTTCAGGTTTGATATTTAATATGGCAAACAAAAGAATGCGAAAGTTGCTTCAAAATATAAGTGAACGATCTCGTAGAGATGACACAAGTAACAAAGGACGTGAAGATGAACCTGACGCACGAAACAATGCAACACCAAACAATACAATGGAGTCAAGACTGACCGAAGAGCATAATCAAGGAGGTAAAGAAATTTTTTGGGTATGAATTGATGGTTATCCTTATAGCTTGAAATAAAATTTATGTTTTACAAATATTTTTAGGTCACAACGAGATCATACATTCATCCCAAGTCCAACGAAAGAAACGTGAAAAAACTATTATGAAGGATGTTCATTCATTGGCACCCGGTGAGCGTTTAGTAGTAACATTTAATGAAAGAGGTCAACCATATGGAGAAATGCAGCCTACGCTTGCCAATTTTGTGGGCACTATTGCCCGTAATGGAAATGTATTGCCCCTTGATTTCTTAGATTGGAGGAAAATGGATAAGCGTTGCTTGGATAATGCATGGGAACGTGTAACAGTAAGTTGATAATATTATATTTAACACTTAATTTAAAACATTATTACAACTTATTTAATGTTTACAGGCAAGTTTTGATATCCTCGAACAACACAGAACTAGTGTGATGCAGATGATGGGAGTTTCATGGAGGCGATGGAAGGCCGAAGTTAAAGCTACTTCTTATGATTCAAATATTGCATTATGTGAGCTTGTGTCAATTCGTCCCATTCCCCATGATCTTACTCCAGAAGTTTGGCAAACTTTGTGTCGATACTGGAAGTCTAATGAGGTTCGTATTTATTGTTTATTTTAAATATTGTTTTAATGCATAAATTTGATATAATTATTTTTTTTTCAGGATACTTCAAAAATAAATCGAGAAAATGGGAGTAAAAAAAGAGGGATACATGCACAAGGACGGACAAATATTGCATCTTTGGAATATAAGTTTGTAAGTTTTAGATCATAATATTTCTTCACGAATAATTTCATACTATTGATTTATTGTATTATGTATTTATTTTATTTTGTTCTTATGGAATGTATTAAGAAGATATAAGGGAGTGATTCTTGAACATATATATATATATATATATATATATATATATATATATATATGATTTAGGTAGTCAATTTTGTTAAGAAATTTTCATACTTATTTGGAAATATTGTCAATTTTTTGTCATTCTAATTAAATATGTGAGTCTTGGGCTATCATAACCTGCATAATATTTAATCTGAAAGTGTTTTTTTTCATATTTAGTTTCAAGAAAATGGTAGAAAACCAACTCGTATTGAAATATTACATTTGAGCCGTCAAAGTAAAAAGAAAGGAGGTGCTCTTGTTGACGATAAAGCAATACGAGTTGAGGTTATAATTGTTTCAACATTTTCAAATAGCTTCTCAATATTCTTTTTATTTATTGACAAGATTTTTTTTAGGCTTTGCTAAATAATGTAGTGCAACATCACCTCCAGGACAAGCCCGAGGGAACACAACCAACAGAAGTGCATGAGAAAGCATTTCGGTACATATACTTTATTTCATTTTTAAATATAATTATACACTGTACAATAATTATTATACATATATTTTTCAGTGACATATTTGGACCAGAACATTCTGGTCGAGTACGATGTCTAGGAGCTGGTGCATTACCTAGTCAAGTATTTCCAGATCGGTATAAGCCCAGACTATTTTTAACACAGAGCAATCTTCCTCCATCTGATGTTACTAATAAGTTACGAGAAATGGAAGATAAAATGAAAAGTATGGAAGAAAAAAGTCAAGAAGAAATTGAGCGGATGAGACGGACGCATGAACATCAACTCCAAAATTTTACAAGAGTCATTCAAAGTATGATAGCTGGAATTGCTGGAGGATCTCGTGGGCCTGAATTATTACCTGCGCAGGTAGCCCCATATCGAATATTAATGAATTGATTCAAAAGTACTTGTATAATTGCATAATATTAAATTAATTTTTTTTTTCTAGATGGCAACTATCATGGCAGAAGTTATTCATCAACAGACAAATACTTCACAAAATGCCAATGAAAGTCAAAGATCTCCACCAGGGACAGAGTCGGACAACGATTAGATGAAATGTGAAAACATTTTATATTTTATTCATTGAATTTGAAACATTGTCATTTATTTTTATTAGGATTTGGAGTATTATTGATGAATTTGAAACATTTGCATTTTTTTATTAGGATTTGGAGTATTATTTATGAATTTGAAACAATTTAATTTATTTTTATCAGGATTTTTATTTTTTATTTGATATGCATTATTTATCTATTTTATTGGTTGAGGAATTATTTCGAAATAATGTATATTTGTTTTAAAAAATACAATAAAAGACTTAATGATTGCTAAATTAGATTTAAGAGCAATTTAAAATAATTTCATTTAAACCGTTCTAAATTGTGAGCTAAAACCTTGCTTTTATATTTGTTGTTTTACGAACGATTTAAAATAACTTATAAATTTACAGCTTAAAGATAGGTCTTAAATCGCTCCTATATCTACAACGTATAGGAGCAACGGAAACCATTCTTACAACCACGGTTTTTAAAGCGATTTGACACCATTCATATATTTTTCGCTCCTATATCGATGGAATATAGGAGTCATTTGAAACCGCTTTTACACAACTAACATCAGCAGCGGTTGCAAATTGCATTCATATCTATGACATGTAGGAGTGGTGTAAGACTGTTCTTACACCTCACAACGTTTAGTGCACTTTGAAAGTGATCCTAAAGGCAAAATAATAGAAACGTTTTAAAACCGTTGTGATATGCATGACGTGTACGATCGGTTTCAAACCGCTCTTTAATTGCTACCATCAACACCGCTCGCTAATCACTCTTAAATGAATGGCGTGTAGGAGCAGTAGATGACCGTTCTTACACCTCATTAATTTTAGAATGCTTTTGAAGTGGCTCCTAGATGCACAACTATAGGAGCGTTACAAAACCGTTGTAATATGTCCAATATGCACAATCGGTTTCAAACCGTTCTTGAATTGCTAATATTAATAGCAGTTTTAAATCGCTCTTATTTTCAAGGCATGTAGGAGTGGTGTAAGACCATTCTTATACGTCACGCATTTTAGAGCGCTCTGAAACTGTTCCTAAATACAAAACTATAAAAACGGTTCGAAACCGTTGTAATATGCGTGAGATGTAAGAGCATTGTCAAACCGCACCTAAAATGAACAATAGAAGCGGTTTCTTAACTTGTACCAACGGTCAAAAAAACCGCTTCTAAAAGCTATAAGGGCGTTGATAAGAGGAGCGATTGTGTAACCGGTGGTAAAAGTGTTTGAGCGGTTAAAAACCGCTCTTAAAAGTCAAAAAAACCGCTTTTATAAAGCATTTTTTTTGTAGTGTATGATTAATTCAATATTCAAATGTTGGATAAATATAAAATAATATTTAGTAATTTAAAAAATTTAATTAAGATCATAGAATAATCATAGATAAATTACAAAAGTTAATTATTCTCTAAACTCCTTAACATTAAGATTATATTATATATATAGATATAGACGATGACACGAATGTAATTTTCACAAAGGTTTTACCAATAATATCTGTACTTTAATACATAATATAAACTAGTTATGGTACCATGTTTGAGAGAGCTTCTAAGAAGTACTAGTATGTATACTAGTGTCTCATTACATGCTTACACAGTTGAAATAATGATCTCAACTCGATGGATTTTGCTAAAAAAATAATAAAGAACTATATAAAAATAGATAAATGTTGTGAAAAAAAATAAAAATTTATGGTAAAAAGTAAAAACTTCAAAACTCAAAATATATAAAACTCTACACTTTATAATATTTTTCTCTCAACTCAATTGTATTTTTCTACACAAATGGAGAGACCTATTTATAGATCTCATTTGGAGATTAGTCCAAATATTAATATATCATCATCTACATCATCACACACTAATTTTTCATATTTTACAACTCAATATTCAACATTCAACTTTAAATAATAATAATAATAACATATTTTCAACACTCCCCCTTGTGATGATGATCGTGATATGATGACTGTCTTTATTACGTGTTTTTGTGCTGCCTCGTTAAAAACCTTACTAGGAAAACCCAGTGGGATAAAAACCATAGCAAGGAAAAAAGAGTGCAGCCACACAAACTCTCCCTCATGTTAACATGAGTGATTCTTCACATATTTTGTAGATTGCGCATCCCAATGTTATATATATGCTTTCTGAATATTGACGTAGGAAGTGCTTTTGTGAAGAGGTCTGATGAGTTCTCGCTTGATTGAATGTAACCGATATCAATATCTTTATTCTTCTCAAGCTCTTGAGTGTAGGCCAAGAATTTTGGGGGATATGTTTGGTTCTGTCACTTTGATGTATCCTTCTTTCATTTGAGCAATACATGCAGCATTATCTTCATACAGCATCACAGGCTTCTTGTCTACTGATAATCCACAAGAAGTTTGGATATGTTGTGTCATTGATTTTAGCCAAACACATTCATGGTTTGCTTCATGTAGCGCAATAATCTCAGCGTGATTTTATGAAGTTGTTATGAGTGTTTGTTTCTGTGAACGCCAAGAAATTGTGGTGCCTCCACGAGTAAATACATATCTGGTTTGGGAACGTGCCTTATGTGGATCAGATAAATATCTAGCATCAGCATAACCAATGATACTTTGATTGGTGTCTTTTGAGTACAAAAGTCCCAAATCTGTCGTTCCTCGTAGATAACAAAATAAATGTTTAATTTCGTTACAGTGCCTCTTTGTTGGATATGAACTGAATCTTGTCAATAAATTTACAGCAAAAGATATATCACAGGTCTAGTGCAATTTGCAAGACACATAAGGGCACCAATAACACTTAGATATGATACTTCTGGACCAAGAATAACTTCATCACCTTCACATGGACGAAATGGATCTTTTTCTATGTTTAATGATCTTACAATCATTGGAGTACTTAATGAATTTGATTTATCCATATTTACGTTTAAGGACCTTTTCTGTATAATTTGTCTGGTGAACAAAAATTCCACATTCTTTTTGTTCAATTTGCAAACCCAGGCAATACTTGGTTTTCCCAAGATCCTTCATTTCGAATTCTTCTTTAAAGTACATCATAACTTCTTGAATTTCCTTATTCGTTCCAATTATGTTTAAATCATCAACATATACATCAATAATTACACATCCGGATGTTGTTTTCTTGATGAAAACACAAGGGCATATTGGATCATTTAGATATCTCTTTTTCATCAAGTGCTCAGTTAGCCGATTATACCACATTCGGCCGTATTGCTTCAACCCATATAATGATCTTTGCAATTTCACATAATAAAATTCTCTGGGTTTTGAATTTTGTGCTTCAAACATCTTAAATCCATCAGGGATTTTCATGTATATATTACTATCAAGTGATACATATAAGTAAACTGTAACAACATCCATAAGACACATTTCCAAGTTTTCAGACGCTGCCAAACTAATCAAATATTGAAACGTAATTGCATCCATAACAGGAGAATACGTTTCTTCATAATCAATTCCAGGCTTTTGAAAAAAACATTGTGCAACAAGTCTAGCTTTATATCTTACTATTTCATTTCTCTCATTTCGCTTTCGAATAAAAACTCATTTGTGTCCAACAGGTTTTACACCTTCAGGTGTGAGGACTATAGGTCCAAAAATATTACGTTTATTTAGCGAATCCAATTCAACCTGGATGACATCTTTCCATTTGGCCCAATCATGACGAGTTTTACATTCACCAAAAGATTTTTGTTCATGATCCTCATTTTCATTTATGATGTCACAAGCCACATTATAAGAAAATATTTCATCAATATTTTCTATATCTTTTCGGTTCCATATTTTTCCAGTATTAATATAATTGATAGAGATTTCAAGATTCTCGTCAGTTTGTGGTTCTGACAGAACATTTTCATCATCAGGTGTTTCTTCTGGAACACCATTTTCTATTTTATGATCATCATGTTTCTCTATGACTTTTCTTTTTTCGAGGATTTTTATCCTTGGAACCGACTGGTCTTCCACGCTTCAAGCGTTTTATGACATCATGAGTGTCTTCAATTTGTTTCTTTGGAATTTCAATTCGAGCAGGGGCATTTACAGCATGTATATATGATTTTTTTTACCCCTTTTGTGTCTGTAAATGCATCTGGCATTTGATTTGCAATTCTTTGCAAGTGCACAATTTGTTGTACATCTTTCTCACATTGTTTGGTTCTTGATTCCAAATATAACAATGATGGTACATACCATGTGATTTCTTTTTCGATGTGTTTCTTTTCTCCCCCTAACATTGGTAAGATTTTTTCATTAAAATGACAATCAGCAAAGCGTGCTGTAAACACATCGCCTGTCTGAGGCTCAAGATATCGAATGATTGATGGACTATCATAACCGATATAAATACTGATTTTTCTTTGAGGACCCATTTTTTATCATTGAGGTGGTATAATAGGCACATACACCATACATCCAAAAATTCTCAGATGAGAAATATTTGGTTCTTTACCAAATGCAAGCTGCAATTGGGAGAATTTATGATATACACTTGGTCTGATGCGAATTAATGCCGCAGCATGTAAAATTGCATGTCCCCATATAGAAATAGGGAGTTTTGTTCTCATAATCATTGGTCTAGCAATCAGTTGTAGACGTTTAATCAATGATTCAGCTAATCCATTATGTGTATGAACATGAGCAACAGGATGTTCAACAGTAATTCTCATTGACATACAATAGTCATTGAAAGTTTGGAAGTAAATTCTCCAGCATTATCAAGTCTTATTTTCTTGATTGTATAATCGGGAAATTGATTCCGCAATTTTATTATTTGAACCATTAATCTTGCAAATGCCACATTCCGAGTTGACAATAAGCATACATGTGACTAGGGGTGCAAGCGAACCGAATCGAGCCGAATAATGGTAAAATTTTAAGGTTTGAATTCGGCTCGATAAGAGTATATTCGAGTTCGAGCTCGATTCGAAGTTCAATAATTTCAAATATTTTGGCTCGAGTTCGGCTCGAAATGAAGTTCGAGTTTGAGTTCGGTTCGAAATATTCGAACATATTCGTGAACTATTCGGATATTATGGTTCGAAAGCTCGAAATGTATATATATTATTATATAATTATATTATATTAATTAAATATTAATGCTCGCGAACTATTCGCAAACTATCGAACAGAGTAATTTCGGCTCGAGCTCGGCTCGAAAAAAAGTTCGAACATGTTCGAATTCGGCTCGAGTTCGATAAGCTCGAATACGAATCAAATATTTATCGAGCAGGCTCGTAAAGCTCACGAATAGGTTCGGTTCGTTTGCACCCCTACATGTGACCATCTGCTAGAAGCATCGATCAATACCATAAAATATCGAAATGGTCCACGTGGTGGATGAATTGGCCCACAAATATCACCCTGAATACGTTCAAGAAATATGGGTGATTCTGTTTGGATTTTAGCTGGCGATGGTCTTATAATAAGTTTTCCAAGAGAACATGTTTTACATTGAAACTTATTATTCTGAAAGATCTTCTGGTTTTTCAATGGATGACCATGTGTATTGTCAATAATTCTTCGCATCATTATTGAACCAGGATGTCCCAATCGATCATGCCAATTGGTTAATATTGAAGAACTATTAACCACCATATTTGATTCAATTGACCTTATATGTGTATAATGCAATCCAGTAGGAAGCATTGATAATTTTTCAACCACATATTTCTTTCCTGATTTATATGTGGTATGTAGTAACCCAGATTCCACTTTAAGATAATGATATATTAAACATAATTAAGGGTTAGTAATTAACCAATTCCAGGGCATAATTGGACTTCAGAATTACCAGAGGGATCGCTGCATATAAGGGTGATAGCCAAGTTTCACTTTCCATGCTATGATATGGCATATAATTTTAAATGTGGCAAAACATGATCAAGGAGTCCTTATTTGGTAAAAATAAGTGAAAAATCAGCTCCGGAACGTTCGAAAATGGTAGGAAGGGTCCTGGGGGTCTCGAACAGTTCGGAGGCACCGAAATGAGTTCGGACCATCCGAACTCAAATACAAAGTTCGGAGGATCCGAACCTGGGTTCGGAGGATCCAAACCCAGCACTTAGGAGGCTCTGAACTCCCCCAGACAGCAATGCTAGATGACTAATCCGCGATTTTTGACAAGTGTCGTACATGCAGGTTCGGAGGGTCCGAACCCAGTTCGGAGGCTCCGAACTCCGACGAATTTTTGGCTATAAATAGGGCTCTTCGGAGTCATAATTTGAAATATGAATTCCCGAGGTTCCTTCTTCAGTTATATAGTGTGAGATATACACTTGAGGGCCCTATCGGTTATAATAGAGGTTCTGGAATAACCAAGGAGTGGTTATAGTCATCCGGGACTTGCGACTTCAAAGGGCTATCTACGGACGAAGGTATGGTCTGGGAATCTATTTAAGTTTTGGGAGTACTTATTAGCTTAGTTAAGGCTTATAGAATTTATGTAGTGATACGGTGAACTTTTGAATATAGGCTTGGAACCTAGGATCCTATTATACTTGAACTAGCCTAGAGGTACGTACACATTGACTGAGATTGCCAACGAGTATACATGTTTATATGTTGCATTTATTTGGCATTATTATATGGCATGATATATGATTTACCGCTTTCTATATTCATATGTCATGTGCATATACACGTTGAGCCTATACCTTGATATACCTGATTATAGAGCCGCTCAGCTCTATACTCGATAGTCTGTCACTGAGAGTACCGCGACGGCGGGGACATTTATGTCTGACTACTCTGGTGTACTTGACGAGTGTGGTTGCACCCAGAGGTTGATCCGTGCGGTGGCAGCACTCATGTGGCACCGGTACTGAGCATGACTTTTCAGATGACCCTTTACCAGTCATCATGTAGCATGCATCATATTTATACGTGTACTCATGTTTATGTACTGGGCGTTAGCGCTCACATCCTAGTTGTTATCTTGGACACCCTATTCCATGGGGCAGGTCGTAGGATGGATGGAGCTGGTGGTTCAAGGCAGGATTAGGGAGCAGGCCTTGAGGAGTTAGTTATACAGCAGGATTCGATATAGCTGTATAATGTTTACTTTTAAGTATTTCGATATGGTTGTATCACTACTGATGAATAAGCTTGACACTTTTATACTAAGCTGATATGTAATTTATGGTTATGTTTTCGCACGTTTTACTCTGTTAAGTTATTTTGCTGTATTAAGTTTAATGCATGCTATTAGTTGCCAGTTAGTAGGTGATACCATGCAGGGTCACTACATTTTTGGTATCAGAGCATGCTTAGATTTTGGGATTAGTACTTGGGATTTAGAATTAGTTTTGAGTAATTCTTGCGCATTTGGGATTTTAATGTGCAATTCTTTTCAGGATATGGCTGACGAGAGTCACGGTAGTGTTGGCCAGGGAGGTGGTCATCATCATCGTCATCACCGCCATCATGATGATCAATATCGTCATCATGAGGGTAGACGTCGCTACTCTATCAATAAATTCATGCAAGTAGGACCGAAACCTTTGGTGGGAGGCGAGAATCCTAAACAAGCAAGAAGTTGGATTTCTAAACTCGAGAGTACTTTTCGTGCTTTCGATTGTACTGAGGATCAGAAATTGGAAGTTCTAGAATTTGTTCTAGAGGATCGAGCACATTTTTGGTGGGATGCCAAAGCTTCTTAGGCACGTACTGAGAGAGGACAGGTGACTTGGGGAGATTTCTGTCAGCAGTTCCAGAAACTGTATTTTCCTCCAGCTGTTCGCCAAGCACGATCGATGGAGTTGCTTACTCTGAGGCAAGGATCAATGACTATTGATCAATATCAGCAACGATTTCTTGATCTGCTACCTTTCAGTCCTCATATTAATGAGAGTGATGCATCGAAGTATGATCTCTTTCTACAAGACCTGAACCAAGATATCTACTCACAGGTTGTTGTCTGTGATGACCCAGTATCTTATGAGACTTTGGTGAACCGTTGCCGTCTTGTGGAGACCAGCAACAGGCGTGCACAGTTGTTGATGCCAGCACGGCTTAGTGGATCATTTGAGCCTAGAGCTCAATCTGTTGTGCAATCTGGACCTACGTCTTCTTCTACTCCTACTACTTCATCTGGATCTCGTGGTTCACGAGGTATGTTCCGTTTTGGGAAGAAGAAGAAGAAGGAGGAGTTTTGTAGTCACTGTGGACGGAAGCATCCTGCAGCTTCATGTCGGAGAGCTACTGGTGCTTGTTATATTTGCGGTCAGTAGGGACATCTGCGGAGAGATTGTCCTCAGCGCATGGGTTCTGCTAGTGGATCGGGATCACAGGTTGGATCTCAGGCTTCTACTTTTCCACGACAGCAGCCAGCACCACAGAGTTCTTCTGGTTACCTTCCCGAGACTCAAGGGCAGGTATTTGCTCTGTCTCAAGAACAGGCTACTGAGGGAAGCGATCGTATGTTGGCAGGTACCTTTCTGTTATGTGGTATTCCTGCACTTGTTTTAATTGATACTGGAGCATCGCATTCCTTTATTTCTAGTCGCTTTGTTAAGAGACATAGATTACCTTATGTATCATTAGATATGGATTTAGTTGTATCTACTCCGCTGGAGCAGGAGATAGTAACTAAGCGTCTAGTGATGGGTTGCCTTCTAGAGTTTGAGGGTAATGTATTGTCAGCTAATCTGATGATATTAGCGATGGCAGATTTTGATTGTATTTTGAGAATAGATATACTGACTTTGTATCACGCTACTGTGGATTGTTATCAGCGTCTGGTACAGTTTCATCCTACTAAGGGTGATAGCTGGTATTTTTATGGTGAGGGTGCGCGACCTCCGATGCCACTTGTTTCGGCTCTGAAGGCATTTCATGTCTTGGAGTCAGGTGGGGAGGGCTACCTTATCTATGCAGTTGATATGTCCATGAGTAGTACGGGTATTGATCAGTTACCGGTAGTCGGTGAGTTTCCTGATGTATTCCCTGATGAGATTCCTGATTTTCTTCCGGTGCAAGAGGTTGAATTTGGTATTGATTTAGTACCAGGAACTACACCTATATCTCGAGCGCCTTATCGTCTAGCACCATCAGAGATGAGGGAATTGAAACAGCAGTTACAGGATCTGCTTGATAAGGGATATATTCGTCCGAGTGTTTCTCCGTGGGGAGCACCTGTTTTGTTCATCAAGAAGAAAGATGGATCGATGCGATTGTGTATTGATTACAGGCAGTTGAATTGTAGTAACCCAGATACCATTTTAAGATAATAATATGTTAAACATGATTAAGGGTTGGTATTTAACCAATTTCGGAGTGTTATTGGACTTCAGAAGTAAAATTTGGGCTTTTTAATTTTGGCCCGGATAGTAAGCTCCGATCCCGGATAGTAAGCTCCGATCGGAACGGAAGCTCCGATCCTGGAACGGAAGTTCCGATCCCCAGCTGTCAGAAATGATCGATGACTCAGTCGCGAGTTTTGACAAGTGTCGGTCATAGAGCAGATCGGAAGCTCCGATCGTAGATCGGAAGTTCCGATCCTGGCGTGGCAGACATGCACGCAATGAGCTGGATCGGAAGCTCCGATCCCGAAATCGGAAGTTCCGATCCTGGCCGAGAAATTTGGCTATAAATAGGGCCGTTCTGAGTTCATTTCAATTACGAATTCCCGAGTTTCCTTCTTCAGTTATATAGTGTGAGATATACACTTGAGGGCCCTATCGGGTATAATAGAGGTTCTGGAATAACCAAGGTGTGGTTATAGTCATCCAGGACTAGCGACTCCAAAGGGCTAACTACGGACGAAGGTATGGTTCGGGAATCTATTTAAGTTTTGGGAGTACTTATTAGCTTAGTTAAGGCTTATAGAATTTATGTAGTGATACGATGAATTTTTGAATATAGGCTTGGAACCTAGGATCCTATTATACTTGAACTAGCCTAGAGGTACGTACACATTGACTGAGATTGCCAGCGAGTATACATGTTTATATGTTGCATTTATTTGGCATTATTATATGGCATGATATATGATTTACCGCTTTCTATATCCATATGTCATGTGCATATACACGTTGAGCCTATACCTTGTTATACCTGACTATAGAGCCGCTCAGCTCTATACTCGATAGTCTGTCACTGAGAGTACCGCGACGGCGGGGGCATTTATGTCTGTCTACTCTGGTGTACTAGACGAGTGTGGTTGCACCCAGAGGTTGATCCGTGCGGTGGCAGCACTCATATGGCGCCGGTTCTGAGCATGACTTTTCAGATGATCTTTTACCAGTCATCATGTTGCATGCATTATATACATATGTTTACTCATGTCTATGTACTGGGCGTAGCGCTCACGTCCTAGTTGTTATCTTGGACACCCTATTCCATGGGGCAGGTCGCAGGATGGACGGAACTGGTAGTTCAAGGCAGGACTAGGGAGCAGGAGCTTTGAAAGTTTTTATACAGCATGATTTATTAGCTGTATAATGTTTACTTTTAAGAATTTTGATATGGTTGTATCACTACAGATTTAAGCCTGGATTATATTACTAAGCTGATATGTAAATTATGGATTATGTTTCCGCACGTTTTTACTCTGTTAAGTATTTTGCTGTATTAAGTTTAATGCATGCTATTAGTTGCCAGTTAGTAGGTGATTCCATGCAGGGTCACTACATGAATCGTGTCACCATCAAGAATAAGTATCCTTTGCCGCGGATTGATGATCTATTCGATCAACTACAGGGTACTTCTGTTTACTCCAAGATAGATCTGAGATCTGGATACCACCAGATGCGGGTACGAGACTCAGATATATCTATGACTGCTTTTAGGACCAGATACGGGCATTATGAATTTCTGGTTATGCCATTTGGTTTAACGAATGCACCGGCAGTCTTTATGAATCTGACGAATCAGGTATTTCGAGAATATCTGGATAGATTTGTCATCGTCTTCATTGATGATATTCTTGTCTATTCTCATGACAAGGATGAGCATGCACAGCATTTGAGGATTATTTTACAGACGTTACGAGATAAGCAGCTGTATGCAAAATTGTGCAAGTGTGAATTCTGGCTTGATCGGGTAGTGTTTCTCGGTCATGTGATTTCTAATGAAGGGATATCTGTTGATCCTAGTAAGATAGAGGCAGTGCTGAATTGGTCTCGTCCGACGACGGTTGTTGAGATTCGTAGTTTCTTGGGTCTAGTTGGATATTACCGTCGGTTCATCGAGAATTTTGCACAGTTGACCAGACCTTTGACACAGCTTACACGGAAAGATGTTGCCTTCATATGGTCCTCGGATTGTGAGGAGTCATTTTACGAGCTGCGTGGACGTCTTACTACTGCACCTGTGCTAGCTCTACCTTCTGGATCATGAGGTTATGTTTTCTATACTGATGCCTCTGGTTAGGGGTTAGGATGTGTTCTGACACAGCATGGACATGTTATTGCCTATGCTTCTCGACAGTTGAAGACACATGAGAGTAATTATCCAGTACATGATCTCGAGTTAGCCGCCATTGTATTTGCACTCAAGATCTGGAGGCATTATCTTTATGGCGAGAAATTTGAGATATTCACGGATCATAAGAGTTTGAAGTATTTATTCACTCAGGCAGAGTTGAATATGCGACAGAGACGCTGGATGGATCTTCTGAAGAATTATGATTGTGAAATCAAATATCATCCAGGTTCTGTTAATCTTACTGCTGATGCCTTGAGTCGGCAGGTGAGACTTTCTGCACTTCAGACTAGTGAAGTATCTCATATGATTCAAGAGTGCTGTTCATTGAGTTTTACGCTCAAGCACAAGAAAGGGAGAAATGGGATTCGATTATATACTATTTTGTCTGAGCCAGCATTGTATTCTCGGATCAGAGATGCTCAGATATCTGATGTTAAGACTCAGCGTTTGGCACGTTTAGCCAATGGAGTTAATACATCTGGATTTCATTTTCAGGCAGATGGTTTATTGTGCTTATCTAATCGAGTGGTTGTACCTAATGTTGCGGAGCTCAGGAACGATATTCTATCTCAAGCTCACAGGAGTCGATTATCAGTTTATCCTGGAAGCATGAAAATGTATAAGGACTTGCGAACTAGATTCTGGTGGAAGGGGATGAAGCGTAGTGTGTATCAATTTGTTTCTCAATGTTTGGTTTGTCAACAGGTCAAGGCTGAACACCGACGACCAGGTGGATTATTGCAGAATCTTGAGATTCTCAAATGGAAGTGGGAGCACGTAACTATTGATTTTGTTACCCACTTACCTATGACTTCACGTCAGTGTGATGCTATCTGGGTCGTTGTTGACCGTTTGATGAAATCAGCACACTTTATTCCTTATAACCAGAAGTATTCTTATGATCGCATGACACGTTTATATATCCAGGAGATAGTGCGATTGCATGGGATTCCAGTGAGCATAGTCAGTGATAGAGACCCGCGATTTACCTCACGTTTTTGGGGTAGTTTTCAGGAGGCGTTGGGTACCACTCTGAGTTTGAGCACTGCATATCATCCGGAGACTGACGGAAAGTCAGAGCAGACGATTCGTACATTGGAGGATATGCTACGTTCTTCTGTCATGGACTTTGGCTTATCTTGGCAGGATCAGTTACCTTTGATCGAATTTGCCTACAATAACAGTTATCATCGTAGTATTGATATGGCACCTTTCGAGGCATTGTACGGTCGACGGTGTCGTACTCCGTTATTCTGGGATGAAGTCGGGGAACGACAAGTCGAGGGTCCTGAATTGGTGCAGCAGATTGTAGACGAGGTAGATTTGATCAAGCATAGGATCAAAGTTGCTCAAGATAGACAAGCCAGTTATGCTAATATTCGTCGCAGGCCACTTCAGTTTGAGCCTGGTGAATATGTGTTTCTACGAGTATCACCTTTCAGGAAGGTGATGAGATTCGGCGTGAAAGGCAAGTTGTCTCCTCGTTTTATTGGACCTTTCCAGATACTGGAAAAGATCGGAGATGTTGCATATCGTTTGGCATTACCGCCAAATATTTCCAGTATACATAATGTTTTTCATGTGTCGTTACTTTGACAGTATATAGCTGATGAATCTCATGTGATTCAGTCTACTGATATTCAGCTAGAGCCAGATCTGTTTTTTGTTGAACGACCAATCCGTATCTTAGACAGAAAGGAGAAAGTTCTTCGGAACAAGACTATACCACTTGTGATGGTACAGTGGCAGCGCCGAGGCGTTGAAGAAGCAACTTGGGAAACTGAGAGTCGTATGCAAGCAGAATATCCTGAATTGTTTGCTTTGTATTTTTGATTATCATGTAGTTGTAATTACAATTGTTGTAATAAAACATGGTTTGATGTTTCATATTATTATCTTGATTTGTCTTTAGATTTTATTTCGCGGATGAAATATCTAAAGGTGGGGAGAATGTAGTAACCCAGATTCCATTTTAAGATAATGATATGTTAAACATGATTAAGGGTTAGTAATTAACCAATTCCAGGGCATAATTGGACTTCAGAATTACCAGAGGGATCGCTGCATATAAGGGTGATAGACAAGTTCCACATTCCATGCTATGATATGGCATATAATTTTAAATATGGCAAAACATGATTAAGGAGTCCTTATTTGGTAAAAATAAGTGGAAAATCAGCTCCGGAACGTCCAAAAATGGTAGGAAGGGTCCTGGGGGTCTCGGACAGTTCGGAGGCACCGAAATGAGTTCGGAACATCCGAACTCAAATACAAAGTTCGGAGGATCCGAACCCAGCACTTAGGAGGCTCCGAACTCAGCCAGTTCGGAGGCTCCAAACCCAGTTCAAAGGCTCCGAACTCCCCCAGACAGCAATGCTAGATGACTAATCCGCGATTTTTGACAAGTGTCGTACATGCAGGTTCGGAGGGTCCGAACCCAGTTCGAAGGCTCCGAACTCTGACGGATTTTTGGCTATAAATAGGGCTCTTCGGAGTCATAATTTGAAATACGAATTCCCGAGGTTCCTTCTTTAGTTATATAGTGTGAGATATACACTTGAGGGCCCTATAGGTTATAATAGAGGTTTTGGAATAACCAAGGAGTGGTTATAGTCATCCGGGACTTGCGACTTCAAAGGGCTATCTACGGACGAAGGTATGGTCCGGGAATCTATTTAAGTTTTGGGAGTACTTATTAGCTTAGTTAAGGCTTATAGAATTTATGTAGTGATACGGTGAACTTTTGAATATAGGCTTGGAACCTAGGATCCTATTATACTTGAACTAGCCTAGAGGTACGTACACATTCACTGAGATTGCCAGCGAGTATACATGTTTATATGTTGCATTTATTTGGCATTATTATATGACATGATATATGATTTACCGTTTTCTATATTCATATGTCATGTGCATATACACGTTGAGCCTATACCTTGATATACCTGATTATAGAGCCGCTCAGCTCTATACTCGATAGTCTGTCACTGAGAGTACCACGACGGCGGGGACATTTATGTCTGACTACTCTGGTGTACTTGACGAGTGTGGTTGCACCCAGAGGTTGATCCGTGCGGTGGCATCACTCATGTGGCGCCGGTACTGAGCATGACTTTTCAGATGACCCTTTACCAGTCATCATGTAGCATGCATAATATTTATACGTGTACTCATGTTTATGTACTGGGCGTTAGCGCTCACGTCCTAGTTGTTATCTTGAACACCCTATTCCATGGGGCAGGTCGCAGGATGGACGAAGCTGGTGGTTCAAGGCAGGATTAGGGAGCAGGCCTTGAGGAGTTAGTTATACAGCAGGATTCGATATAGCTGTATAATGTTTACTTTTAAGTATTTCGATATGGTTGTATCACTACTGATGAATAAGCTTGACACTTTTATACTAAGATGATATGTAATTTATGGTTATGTTTCCGCACGTTTTACTCTGTTAAGTTATTTTGCTGTATTAAGTTTAATGCATGCTATTAGTTGTCAGTTAGTAGGTGATACCATGCAGGGTCACTACATGGTAAGACACATATATTTCTGAT
The DNA here is from genome assembly GCF_033568475.1 of Henckelia pumila. Taxonomy (NCBI): domain Eukaryota; kingdom Viridiplantae; phylum Streptophyta; class Magnoliopsida; order Lamiales; family Gesneriaceae; genus Henckelia; species Henckelia pumila. The sequence continues at coordinate 93,306,320 of NC_133120.1, read as the reverse complement.
TTCCATCAGTTATCGTCTCAGTATCATACCCATGAAAATATATGTCATTAAAACTCAACAAATTTCTTTTTGATTCTGGTGAATATAAAGCATCATTTATCAAAACATTTGTACCATTAGGTAACAAAAAATGTGCTTTTACACAACCTTCAATCAAGTCTACAGGACCTGATATTGTATTCACCATTGTTTTTGTTGATTTTAATTCCAAAAAATATCTTTTATCTCGAAGAATAGTGTGCGTTGTACCACTATCGGGTATGCAAACTTCCATGAGATTATTTTTTTGTTTAGCTTTGCTCATACCGTTTTCCATTTTGAACTTCAAAAGAAAATATGCAATAAAAAAAATTAATGACTGTTGTGAAAATTCCTCGCAAGCGTACGAGTGTCAAGTTTTAATATAGTGAATAATTCAGATATCGATCCCACAGGGAGTAAAATGAAAATAATCAGTGCGTGTAATTAAAATAGTCCAAACTTTATCTAGAAAATCAAACTTTGAGAATTTTGCAAAAAATAAAATAATCAGATGATTTAAAAGCACGCACACAACTTTCAACTGAATATCAATCAGAGAAAAATGGTCTAGAGGTATAGATTTCACCTGGTTTCAACAACAATCAATCATAATTAATTAATCTTCATGAATTTCAGTCAATTAATAGCCAAGAACACTTAAGTTTATTATTTCCCTCTCCCGAGCAACAAATAATTTTTATCAACTACAATTAAATTCCAATATCCCTATTAAGAATTTATCGCAGTGATCTATCACAAAACAATGTTCTTTTTAAAAGCTCTGTTAAAATTATACACTCTCCCGAGCTGTATAAATAATTAATAGTGTATTTTCCAATGGTCCTATTCAAAATCCCCTCTCCCGAGCAATGATTTCAAATAAATATAACAAATCAATTATTGATCAGATAATTGAAAATACAATCAATTCTAGAAAAAATAATTAATCTAGAAACAAAACTCAATTCAATAAAATCAAGCATTCATGAAAGTGTCTACACCAGGTTCCATCCGACCTCTAGACTCTAAAAAATTAGTTCATAACTGAATTCTGAATAAAACAATAATTCATAAATCCAAACATAAATTCAGGATTAAAATAAAAAATAAGATAAGAATCAAATCCGTCGTCGACGCCGTGTCCGGTCCATCGAACTCCGTCTTCGTTCTTCATGTTAAAGCTCCAGATTCCTCAGAAATCTCATGATCACAATCAATCTCTGTTTTATGATATCTGCGTGTGATGTGTTGTGCGGCTCCCTTTACAAGTCTGATTCAATTTTTTTTATATCGTTCAGCAAAAGCCCACAAAATCAAGCCCAAAAATTAATTGCCCGAGATAATTAAAACTTTCCAAACAGCAACGGCACGGGCGCGCCTCAATCTCGCGATTCCAATTCTTCAATTCAGCGCGCTAGCTCTTCTTCCCTTCCTCATTAGCGCTTGAAGACACGCTAACCATTTAAGGCCCAATTATACAAAAGCCCAACACTATTCCTCTTCTTTTCTTCTCTTCTCTGTACGTTTCTTTCCTTTTTTTTCTTTTTTCCTTTCTTTTATTTTTTCCTCTTCTAAATTCCAAATAAATTCAATAATTCTTCTTTTCTCCACAAAATTCCATAATTCACTGTAAACACAAATACAACAAAATACCCACATAAATCTGCTCGAAACAAACAATTAATAATTAAAATCATATATAAATTAAGTGTATAAAATACACTTATCAAATACCCCCAAACTTAGACTTTTGCTAATCCCGAGCAAAACTATTCAAAACAATAAATTCCAAAAAATACTACTACCCAACAATCAACAAGAATAGTCAAGAAATATTATGGAGCAATGGCCTCAGCAATGATTTCAAAGAATTTTCAAATCCAATCATATCACACCCAACTAGCACTTGAAAATTTCAGTCATAACAAAATAACCGCATAAACTCACAATCTCCGCAACTCACGTTTCAAAACACCATTGTCCAAATTCAATTTAAACATTCATAGATCATGAGGACTTTTCAAGGTAGCATAGGATCAAATTATAGGATATTGAATTAAAAACACTCATAATAAGGTAAATGCAATGAATAAGCGTGTGTGCGTGTTTCGATCAAAATTCATAATCATTAAAAGCATCAATCAACAGTCCATAAGCTAAATTCTCGCAACTCTTCTCCACTAGTATATTGGGCAACTGAGACTCGGTCAATAGGACTTAATCAGCTTATAATGTAAGGCCTGACTTATGGCTACAAATGAAGGATAAGAATTCAAATAAGGAGTAATTTATATTTATGTTTAATCTAACTTCAATCTCAACTCCTTTTCATTCACAACTTCACACTTTTTTTCTCAATTCACTTCATTGTTTTTTTTTTCAACTTTTCACTTCTTCTTTCACAATTTTTTTTTTCTTTCTTTCATAACTTTTTCAACCACATTTTTCATCTCTTTTTTTTTCTACTACCTCTTTTCATCATTTTCAATTCATCCACCACACCATTCCATTTTTCACAAATAAAACTAGGAGAATATAACATTTTAGCATTCAAATTACTCTTTTAAAGGTAGGAATTAGTGTATAGGCTATTCAGGTAGTCAATGTAGGACTTTGAAAAAATGACGAATGGGGGTTTAATCACACGTTTACACGCATGCCATTCGATTTTCAATAAGCTCAAATAAGGTACTAGGGATAACAAATAATTAGGTAGCTTGAAAGGCTCAAACGAATTCAGAAAAATTGCCTAAATCATTTCTAATCATAGTATTGCCCTTATTTCGTCTCGAAGAGTATTCGAACTAGTTCTAGACAAGTCTCAATCCACAATTAAATCATACAAATTTCCAATCAGTGCATAAAAACTAATCATCAGCAGTAAACGATGATTTCCAACAACTTTAGATTTTCTCGTACCTCAAAGTACTAATATACGTGTAGGCTCAAATAGGCAACTAAGAATAAATTATTTCAATGAAAATTAGTCCCAAAAAATCCAAACAATGCCTCAATGATATCTATGTCTGTATGTCTCAAAACTCAGATTCAAGTATTAATCACAGAGTATATAGGGAATTGTTCATCTAATTAGTTCCATTTTTTCAAAAAATATTTGTGAGATAGGTGGACAATCATGGATTTCAGTTATAGCACAAAAAAAATTTTATCAGCCATGCATCCATTTCTTTCTCAACTTCTTTTCAACTCAACTCAACTAACACTACTAAACTCAACAAAAAATTTTATCTATGAACCACACATAATATTCAACCAAACAACACTCAACCAATCAACAATATCATACACTGATTCACCTCCCCCCCCCCCCCCCAAACTTAATATAATCATTGTCTCTAATGATTAAAACAAAGAGAACGAACAAGGGACTCATACCTTCGACACCGAGCATCAGGACTCGGCGGCATCATCATCATCTCCATGAAAAGAAGGGGCAGCATCAGCAGTATCATCAGGAGACCACTGCGGAGGAGGTGGATAAGGCACAACAGTGGGAGGATAATTCTGGGCGAGAGCGGCAGTGAAGTCATGCATATATGTCATATGTGCTCGCATCATCTTCCACTGCTTCTTCATCTGAGCAAGCACGGTCGTAGACTCATCACGAGTAGAATACTCAGTGGCCGGATGCGTTGGTAGTGACATAGGTCCTTCCAAATGGGAAGGTGCTGGCTCAAAGTGTGGTAGTGGCTCAGAGTGCTGCGATGGTTCAGCTGCCTGTTCAGAAGTACCGGTCGCTTTCTTCTTCTTGTCCCGTCTCAGTGCACCAGTAATTCTTATAGGACCTCAAATTGGAAGAATCTGCTCCGTATCATCCCACACAACACCAGCTAACCGGAAAAATTGAGTAATCAAAGACGAGTGGGGTAAACTGATAGCCGAAGAACCCCTAACTGCAGCAATAATAGATTCCTGAATCACCCTCCCAGCATCAACAGATTTTCCAGTCACAATGCAGTACACAAGACCAGCTCTAACCTTAGTCACATCGGATGTATGCCCAGATGGCAACATCCTGGCAGCCACAAACTCATGCCAATTATTTGGTTCTCTTCTAAAAAAGATGGATGAAAATGTAACAGCTTCATCCCTCGCATTCCTCTTCCATTCCGCCCCATCCTGACACAAAGTCTGAAGTACCAGATTATCAGGAAATGGATTGTTTTTGAATGTCTGGTACTCATCATCTTCAATATTCAAGTTCGGCATGCCATAGAGATTATTAATCGTAGTCCTATCAAAACTACCAATTTTCCTCGAACTCGAACTTTCAGATTCACATCTTTGACCATCAAATTTGCATAAAACTCATGAATCAATGATATAACAGCATCTGGCGGACTCCTAACAAATTGCTCCCAACCTCTTCTCTCAGCTTCAATTAACGCCGGAGCATCAAGCTCTCTCAAGCTCATTCCCCTTTCTTTGTACATCCCTTTATCCATTACATCAAAACAATACTCCTCTGCTGTGGCATTCCAAAATCTGTGTCTATCATATGGAGCAGCAGAGGATGAAGAAAGTGCTCCCTTTCCTTTGGTTTTCGGTGGCATTTTAACGCAATAATTCAACTCAAATCAAATGCCTCAAACAAACAATGCACTAAACTCCAACCAATTCCAGCAACGTTCAAACACAACTTTAACCCAAGCAATTCAACAAACACTTGGTATGCACGAAGTTGATCATATAGAAATTCACTCGCATCAAACTTTCTTCACACCACAATTCAAACAACCCAACAGCCTCAACACACAAACTTTAACACTGCTCAAATGTAATAGAGAAAATTTCAGCTTTTGTACCGTTCACAAAAAAAAACTTCCCAAACCTTCCAAGATTCCCCTGTTTCTGGACGAGCGTAATGGAGCAAGAACGAATTCTGGGAATCTCTGCCTTGTAATGAAGATCAAAATCCTATAGATGGTTATATTTTGTTGAGTGGAAGATTGACATCGGATCGTGCGAGAGTGTGAGATGAAATTTAGAGATGGAATGGAAACGAGCAGACTGGATTTTTAATCTCTGAATCAAAATTTATCTGCGGCCCCTTAAGTTGCGCGATAGCGCTTAGTGAAGCGTTGTTCACGTGCGGTTAACAAGCGCGATAGCGCTGGAGATTATGCGGTTGAGAGAGCGCGATAGCGCATAGCGAGGCGCTGTAAGTGAGCGCGATAGTGCTTAAGTATGCGCCCTTGGATTGTGCGATAGCGCAAGGTGTAGCACTGTTCTTGACTTAGTGAAACGAAGGGGAGGTGCGGGCGCTCGAGAGGAGTGGCGCTGGCGCGCCCTTTGCTCGGCATTGAAATTTTTAAGCCTGAAAATAATTGTGAAAATTAAGAAAAATTAAGCTAAAAAATTTAAAATAAAAATACTTAAAACAATTAAATAACAAAAATTAAATAAACTGAAAATAAAAGCAAATAAAATAAAATAAAAGAAAATGCTTGGGTTGCCTCCCAAGTAGCGCTTGGTTTAAAGTCGTCAGCCCGACTTTCACCGGTGTTAGATCTTCCCTTTCTCTTTTACTCGCCAAATAAATTCAACGAACCGCCTTTTAAATTTTGCTTTCTTGTTCTTCGTGGCTTTTTTTGTTGGTAAATTTGGCGCTTCCAACTTCTCCACTTGATCAATTAAACACAATTCTTCAATGGGTGGAATGGGTGCTTTCGTGAATAAGTTGAAGACCACTCGTTCGTACTCCACACCCATCGATAATTCACCATTCTTGACATCTATTTTGGCATCAGTAGTAGCCAAAAACGGGCGTCCAAAAATCAGCGGAGCACCATGATCCGCTTCAATGTCCAATATCACAAAATCCGCTGGGAAGATAAATTTATCCACCTTGACTAGAACATCTTCAACAATTCCTAGGGGATATGTAATGCTCCGATCCGCCAACTGCAATGAAATTATAGTGGATTTCATCTCACCCAACTCCAAGGCCCTGTAAATAGATAATGGCATTAAGTTAATACTGGCCCCTAAATCACAAAGTGCATTATTAAAATGAGAACTACCAATAGAACAAGGAATAGTAAAACTCCCTGGATCCTTAAGCTTTTGGGGCATCTTCTTTTGAAGCACCGCACTGCACTCTTCATTCAAATTCACCACTTCATTCTCTAGCAGTCTCCTTTTCTTGGACATCATCTCCTTGATGAATTTTGCATAATTTGGCATTTGCTCCAAAGCATCAGCAAAGGGGATGTTGATGTGAATTTTCTTGAAAATCTCCAAAAATTTGGAGAATTGCTCATCCAATGCTTTCTTCTTGAACCTCTGCGGGTATGGAAGTGGAGGCTTGTACATTGGTTTTGGCTCAGGTTTAGACTCCTTCTCTTCGACTTTTTCCTCAGATTTCTCCTCTTCAACAGCAGGTTCTTGGACTCCAACTTCTTTTACACTTCTCAACTCTATGGCATTGCACTGTTCCTTAGGATTCACCTCAGTATTGCTAGGGAACTGGCCGCGGTTGTTGTCTTTCAGTGCGTTTGCCAACTGCCCAATGCTAGTCTCCATGGATTGCAATACCGCGCCCATGTTGGCCATGTGCGTCTCCAAGCTGTCAAGGCGAGACTCAGTTCTGGCCATCCTCTTACCTGATTCCTGCACAAAAGTACTAACCACATCCTCCAAAGACGGCTTATCCTCACTCTTATTTGTCATGAACACCGAAGGATTCAACACATTATTATTGTTAGTATAAGAAAAATTTTCATGATTTCGCAAGCTAGGATGGTAAGTATTAGGGACAGGGTTACCTCTGTAAGCTCCATAACCTCGGTAGCCATTAGGAGTGATATAATTAACTTTCTCTAAGGCGTGTGATCCTTCAACTCCAGTTGAATCTGCAACATTAATCTTATTCAAAGAAGCTACCTGTGTAGTCAGTGCATATAATTGAGCGGTGATGGATGTGAGAGGATCCACTGCATACACTCCAGCCGGCTTCTTGACTCCCATAAGCTCAAATGGCCATTGAAAACTATTAACCGTCATCTGTTCCAGCATATCGTAGGCCTGTACGGGGTCCTTTGCAAAAATAGTTCCTCCAGAAGCAGAATCCACATTCATCCTTGTAGGCGCATTCAGTCCGTTGTAAAACCACTCGATCTGTTTTCAATCTGCAAAATTGTGGTTAGGACAACGTCTAAGTAATTCTTTGTACCTTTCCCACGCCTCGTATAGCTGTTCAGTGTCCAACTGCCGGAATGTGCTGATCTCTATCTTCAGTTGGGTGGATTTGGCAGATGGAAAATATTTTGCAAGAAATTTTTCTGCCATTCTCTCCCAAGTAGTGATGCTTCCTAGCGGCAGTGATTGCAACCAACTTCTGGCTTGATCCCTGAGAGAAAAAGGAAACAAGCGTAAGCGAATAATATCCTCAGACACACCATTAATTTTTACCGTATCAGTTATCTCCAAGAAGGTGCGTAGGTGTAGGTGAGGATCAGCAGTGGCGCTCCCATTAAATTGGTTCTGTTGAACCATGTTGATCAAAGCAGGTTTCAGCTCAAAATTGTTAGCGTTGATAGTTCCTCGAGCGATTTCAGAATAGTGAGCCTGGATCGTCGGCCTGAAGTGATCTCTGATTGGAACCAAGGGAGCTTGATTTACTTCTTCAGCCATTCTTTCAATTTCTTCTCTTCTAGCTCTTCTTAAAGCACGTGCAGTGCGCTCGATCTCCAGATCAAACAGTAGAGAATTCGCACTTTGAGATCGTCGCATAGACTGCAATTAAAAATAAGAAGAAATTAATTAGTAACTTAAAATAAAATAAAAAACTCTAAATTAAAATCTAGACTAATTGGTAACAAGACTAAAAAATAATCAAAATTTACTCCTCGGCAACGGCGCCAAAAACTTGTTGTGAAAATTCCTCGCAAGCGTACGAGTGCCAAGTTTTAATATAGTGAATAATTCAGATATCGATCCCACAGGGAGTAAAATGAAAATAATCAGTACTTGTAATTAAAATAGTCCAAACTTTATCTAGAATATCAAACTTTGAGAATTTTGCAAAAAATAAAATAATCAGATGATTTAAAAGCACGCACACAACTTTCAACTGAATATCAATCAGAGAAAAATGGTCTAGAGGTATAGATTTTACCTGGTTTCAACAACAATCAATCATAATTAATTAATCTTCATGAATTTCAGTCAATTAATAGCCAAGAACACTTAAGTTTATTATTTCCCTCTCTCGAGCAACAAATAATTTTTATCATCTACAATTAAATTCCAATATCCCTATTAAGAATTTATCGCAGTGATCTATCACAAAACAATGTTCTTTTTAAAAGCTCTGTTAAAATTATACACTCTCCCGAGCTGTATAAATAATTAACAGTGTATTTTCCAATGGTCCTATTCAAAATCCCCTCTCCCGAGCAATGATTTTAAATAAATATAACAAATCAATTATTGATCAGATAATTGAAAAGACAATCAATTCTAGAAAAAAAATTAATCTAGAAACAAAACTCAATTCAATAAAATCAAGAATTCATGAAAGTGTCTACACCAGGTTCCATCCGACCTCTAGACTCTAAAAAATTAGTTCATAACTGAATTCTGAATAAAACAATAATTCATAAATCCAAACATAAATTCAGAATTAAAATAAAAAATAAGATAAGAATCAAATCCGTCGTCGACGCCGTGTCCGGTCTATCGAACTCCGTCTTCGTTCTTCAAGTTAAAGCTCCAGATTCCTCAGAAATCTCACGATCACGATCAATCTCTGTTCTCTGATATCTGCGTGTGATATGTTGTGCGGCTCCCTTTACAAGTCTGATTCAATTCCTTTTTATATCGTTCAGCAAAAGCCCACAAAATCAAGCCCAAGAATTAATTGCCCGAGATAATTAAAACTTTCCAAACAGCAACGGAGCGGGCGCTCTAGGAACGGCACGGGCGCGCCTCAATCTCGCGATTCCAATTCTTCAATTCAGCGCGTTAGCTCTTCTTCCCTTCCTCATTAGCGCTTGAAGACGCGCTAACCATTTAAGGCCCAATTAAACAAAAGCCCAACACTATTCCTCTTCTTTTCTTCTCTTCTCTGTACGTTTCTTTCCTTCTTTTCTTTTTTCCTTTCTTTTATTCTTTCCTCTTCTAAATTCCAAATAAATTCAATAATTCTTATTTTCTCCACAAAATTCCATAATTCACTGTAAACACAAATACAACAAAATACCCACATAAATCTGCTCGAAACAAACAATTAATAATTAAAATCATATATAAATTAAGTGTATAAAATACACTTATCAATGACATTATATGAAAAATATAACATGTTTCATAATACAAAAATACATAAAAAATACAATATGTTACATTCTATTCCCACCAATATATTAATCAATGTCTTCGAAATCATTTGAAAAATCAGCAGCATCGAAATGAGTTGAACCACTTGAATGGTTACTGTTTTCAACAAAATTGGTCTCTTTTCCTTTCCATTTTGTCGATTCTTTATAGAGCTTATATAGGTGCTCAGGGGTTCGACAAATATGTGACCAATGTCTTAGAGTGTCACATCTATAACAAACACTCTCAGATCTTTTTGAGTGATTTTCATTTTCACTCGTATTTTCATGCTGCCTTTTTTGTGGGTGGTTCGTGACGTTCTTTGGAGATGAGTTATTTAAGTAACTATCTCGATTATTTTCAGATCCACGGCCGCGACCATGACCGCGATCATTTTTACGTCCACGCCCACGCCCACGTCCTCGACCTCGTCCAGTACCAAAATCTGGTCTATGCCTTTGATTTTGGTTTTCATTTTTAATTACGATATTTGCTTCTGGAAATGCCGTTGATCCAGTGGGTCGGGATTGATGATTTCTTACTAACAATTCGTTGTTCTTTTTTGCCACAAGAAGACATGCGATGCGTTCAGAATATCTCAAAAATCCACGCACTCTATACTGTTGTTATAGAGTTATATTCAATGCGTGAAAAGTGGAAAATGTTTTTTCAAGCATTTCCATTTCAGTAACAACATGCCCACAAAATTTCAATTACGAGACTATTCGATACATCGCAGAATTGTGATCACTGACTTTTTTAAAGTCTTGGAATTTCAACGTATCCCATTCATCACGGGCGGTCGGGAATATAACTTTCCTTATATACTCAAATCTTTCTTTCAACCCTTTCTATAAAATTATTGGGTCTTTTTCTGTGAGATACTCACATTTCAATCCTTCATCAAGATGTCTACGTAAGAAAATCATAGACTTTGTCTTTTCTTGTGAGGATGATATATTATTTTCTTTGATGATATCACTTAGACCCAATGACTCAAGATGCATCTCTACATCGAGAGTCCATGACTTATGATTCTTTCCAGTGATATCGAGCGTAACAAATTCAATCTTTGCCAAATTTGACATGGTAGTACTATAAAAATAACAATGCATTTTATTAGTTAATTTATATTAATAAGACAATACAAAATAATAGATAAACAACGAGTACAAGTATGTTTAAAAATATATGAAAAGTGTACGGTGGATAATCGCCGGTGAGTACAAGACTCGTGAGCATGATGATCATAATCATGATGAAATATTTCCTTATAATGCCATCATCTTCATCTTCGAAAAAAAACCGAGGAGTAAATATTTTGAGAGAAAGAGTGAATTTTGGTGTGATTGAAAATGAGTTTGAGTGAACATATTTATAGGCAAAAAACTAGCCGTTTTGTTACCGTTTGTGAGGGTAAGGAAAAAAAATCGAGTATGTGTTGAATAAAAATTCGTGATAATCACGTGATGCATATAATGATAATCATAATTAAATAATTATGTATATCATATCACATTATTATAAGTTCGGTGTCATAGACATCCTTTTATATAATAATATGAGATTATACGTATATAGTTAGTATATAAATACACACTAATATATATATCATATCACGTTATTATAAGGTCAGTGTCATAGACAACCTTTTATATAATAACATGAAATTATATATTAATACAGTTAGTATATATACATAATAAATATATATCATATCACGTTATTATAAGGTCAGTGTCATAGACAACTTTTTATATAATAACATGAAATTATATATTAATATATATACATAAAAAATATATATCATATCACGTTATTATAAGGTTAGTGTCATAGATATCCTTTTATATAATAACATGAAATTATATATTAATATAGTTAGTATATATACATAATAAATATATATCATATCACGTTATTATAAGGTCGGTGTCATAGACAGCCTTTTATATAATAACATGAAATTATATATTAATATATATACATAAAAAATATATAAACAATAAAATAAATATACTTACTTGTTGAATATTTTTGTCTTTTATTTGTGTTTTGGAGCGTCGGAAATTATAGAGAACCTTCGAGCGATCGTGCTGATAACGTTTTGGAAAAAGTAAAAAATTTATGGTAAAAAGTAAAAACTCCAAAACTCAAAATATATCAAACTCTACACTTTATAATAATTTTCTCTCAACTCAATTGTATTTTTCTACATAAATGGAGAGACCTATTTATAGATCTCATTTGGAGATTAATCCAAATATTAATACATCATCATCTACATCATCACACACTAATTTTCCACATTTTACAACTCAATATTCAATATTCAACATTCAACATTCAACTTTAAATAATAATAATAATAATAATAACAACATATTTTCAACAATAAAAACTTTTATAAATTTAATTTTTTTGGAAGTGGATAAGATATATTAAATAATAAATATAGATATATCACGAATTTACTAAACCAAGATCTTATTATATTTTGTTCTTGAATAAAAATTTGATATTTTTGTAAATTGATAAATATCGAAGATCAAAGTTAGTTAGTCTAAACATTTTTTTAATAATATATATATATATATATATATATATATATATATATAATACCGAGAAATGATCAATAAATACCTAATAGAAAGTTAAAGTTTGCTCTCAATCCCTGTGTCAGAAATTTGTTGTTCTAACTCTCTGATTACATAATGACAATTGTTTGAACTCCCTAAATAAAGTAAATTACGAAATTGCCCTTAAATATAATATAAACTAATTAATAACCTATTTTTTAATAATAATTCTCTCCCCTTCCAATCTTCCATCTCTTCAACCTCTTTCTACTTGAATTTCAATGTTTAAACCAACCACGATCTGTACTTTTTCGTCGAACTTTGGTGCAAAAAAATGAGATGAAAGAAGTTTAAAGTGAAGAAGCGTCTGATTTTGAAAATCTATGTGAAAAGCGACATTGAAACATCAACTTCAAGGTATTTTTTTTTTTTTTGCTGGAAAATTAAGAAATTTTTTAGATAAAATTTCATCTGGATGATTGTTTCTTTTTTTAATCTTTTTCAATTGACTGATTCTTTGTTGTTTGTGCATATTGTGTGGTGGTTATCTGGAAGTTTCATAAAAAATTAGAATTATACAGATTTGATGACCAATATTTAGGTTTTATGTATCTCTGTGGGTCTGTGGGTCTGTGGTTCATCTCAACTAATTATAGGTTAATTATCTGAAATTCGTTATTGTTCTTGATTATAACGATTTTATTGTCAATTTTTATAGTTTAGTACTGGATTATAAAGATTGTATGGGATAGTTTTTATAGTATTTGAATATTCTATTTACAGTTGTGATTTTGTGATATTTTTGTTGCGGAATGGGTTATGAATAAAGTCATGATCTTCATTGTTTATCTTATTATATTAAATGTTATGTTATTTATTATGTTCAAAATAAAATATGAAAACCTTGTTTTTTTTGTTGTTATAAACATAAAAAAACATATGTTTGTAATTTCAATCTATATTGGGTGTATTTTGATGAATATATTTGTGAGTCTCAACAAATGAGCATAATTTTTTTCGGAATTCATGATTATGCAATACATAACACCACATCATAAGATGTTCGTGTTTCTAAACGATGACGATAATGTCCTTATTGTGATTTATCTTTATATATGAAAGAAACTCACAATGATATTAAAGGTAGATAGCAAACATGAACATCTAAACATTTTATTTTGAGAGGTATTATACTTTCATATCATTACATTCTATTCGACGAGTTCAATTTTTCTCGAACAGACATCCTGAGATTATCAAGCACCTGAACGACTATTTATGGGGAGTCATCATGTTATTGCTTGTAACATTTAGTAGATAATTTTGTGAAGCTAATAATACTAAATTATGTTATAAAATAAAGGATAAACTAACCAAAGAATATGCAAAGAAAACAAGTAAATTCAATATATCAAAAGTATTACATAAGTGACCTATTTATAGGTACAAGAAATTCTCGAGTATGGTAACTATGAAATTACAAGGAATTGACATTATCTTGATTCTTTACCATCTCTTGAAGATTTGTTCGATCACCCAAATCTTTGACATCCATAATATTGTAACACTCCCCCTTGGATGTCATTCGACGGATGTGCCTCGTTAAAACCTTACTAGGAAAAACCCAATGGGATAAAAATCTAGTGAAGGAAAAAGAGTACAACATCCCTCATTATTGCTAAACTGCCTCGTTAAAAACCTTGTCATGAAAAACCACTTGGGAAAAATCATGGACTAGGAAAAAAAAGTGCAGTTTGGATTAACTCCCCCTGTTGCGAACATCACTTGAAATCTCTAAGTCGCCGCATTCCGATTTTGTACACCAATTTCTCAAAAGTTGATGTGGGCAATGATTTTGTGAAAAGATCGGCAAGGTTATCACTTGAGCGAATTTGTTGAACTTCAATATCACCTTTCTTTTGCAAATCATGGGTGAAAAAGAACTTGGGGGATATATGCTTTGTCCTATCACCTTTGATGTATCCATCTTTCAGTTGAGCAATACAAGCCGCATTGTCTTCGTAGAGTATTGTAGCCAAGTTTTTAGTAGAAGACAAGCCGCATTCCTCTTTAATATGATGAATCATCGATCTCAACCAAACACATTCTCGACTGGCTTCATGGATTGCAAGTATTTCTGCATGATTTGATGAGGTAGCGACCATGGTTTGCTTCGTAGATCTCCAAGATATAGTTGTTCCACCATAAGTAAATAAGTACCCAGTTTGTGATTTTCCTTTATGTGGATCAGATAAATACCCAGCATCTGCATAACCAATAAATTGCAAATTACAAGCATTAGAGTAAAATAAACCCAAATCATGAGTGCCCTGAAGATATCTAAATAAATGTTTAACTCCATTCCAATGCCTTTGTGTAGGAGAAGAACTATATCTTGCCAACAAATTTACAGCAAATGATATTTCCGGTCTAGTACTATTAGCAAGATACATCAATGCACCAATTACACTAAGATATGGTACTTCTGGACCAAGTAGTTCTTCTTGCTCATCACGAGGTCGAAAAATATCTTTTTCCACATCAAGTGATCGAACAACCATGGGCGAACTCAATGGATGGGCTTTATCCATATAAAATCGCTTCAACACTTTTTCTGTATATGTGGATTGATGGACTAAAATTCCATCTGCCAGATGTTCAATTTGTAAACCAAGACAAAATTTTGTTTTGCCTAAGTCTTTCATCTCAAATTCCCTTTTCAAGACATCAACTATCTTTTCAAGTTCTTCGGGACTTCCAATGATATTTAAATCATCGACATATACAGCAATAATGACAAACTTTGATCCATTCTTTTGAATAAAAACACATGGACAAATTGGATCATTTTTGTAGCCTTCTTTCAACAAATAGTCGCTAAGTCTCTTGTACCACATGCGCCCAGATTGTTTTAGTCCATACAAGGATCTTTGTAGTTTAATGGAGCAAACGTTTGCAAAATTTGAAGCAAATGCTTCTGATATCTTAAATCCTTCAGGAATTTTCATGTAGATATCATTATCAAGTTTTCCGTACAAATATGCAGTAACAACGTCCATAAGATGCATTTCAAGTTTTTCTTGTGCGGCCATGCCAAGAAGATATCGAAATGTAATTGCATCCATCACAGGAGAGTACGTCTCTTCATAATCAATACCGGGTCTTTGAGAAAAACCTTGTGCTACTAATCGAGCTTTGTATCTAGTCACTTCATTTTTCTCATTTCGTTTTTGTACAAAAACCCATTTACAACCCACGGGAATTACCCCTTTTGGTGTTTGGACAACAGGTCCCAAAACCTCACGTTTTGCTAGTGAGTTTAACTCTTCTTGTATTGCCATTTTCCAATTTGGCCAATCATGTCTATTACGACATTCAGTAATAGATTTAGGATCTAGATCATCATCTTCATTAACATCAAATGCCATGGCATATGCAAACTTATTGTCGACAATAATTTCTGCTCGATTTAATCGTTTCCCCGTTTTGACATAATTTATCGAGATCTCTTCATTGTCAAGTACTTGAACTTCATTGGGGATTTGATGATCAACTTTTTCAGAGTTATTAATCAATGAATCAGATATCTCAATATGTTGATTCATATTATTTGCTCCTTTTCTTTTTCGTGGATTTTTGTCTTTGGATCCAATTGGTCTACCACGCTTGAGTCGAGCAATTGACTCATCATTTGATATTTCTTTGGGAACATCAATATGTGCTGGAGCATTAGCAGCCGGTAAGTATGACTTAGTCACCCTTTTCACATCACTAAATGCATCAGGTAATTTATTTGCAATATTTTGCAAGTGGACTATTCTTTGAACTTCAAGTTCACATTCACTTGTCCGATGATCAAATTGATGTAGTGATGCATTCCAAGTTAATTCACTTGGTGATCTCATATTTTCTCCCCCTAATGTTGGAAATTTTGTTTCATCAAAATGACAATCGGCAAATCGTGCCGTGAAAATATCTCCCGTCGTGGGCTCTAAATATTTGATAATCGATAGAGAATCATATCCCACATATATTCCCAATCTCCTTTGAGGACCCATTTTAGTGCGTTGTGATGGACTAATTGGAACATACACCGCACATCCAAAAATTCTTATATGGGAAATATTAGGCTCTTGGCCAAAAACTAATTGTAAAGGGGAGAATTCATGATAACTAGTAGGTCTGATGCGTATAAGTGTTGCTGCATGCAAAATAGCATGTCCCCAAACTAACGTGGGGAGTTTCGTTCTCATCATTAATGGTCTAGCTATTAATTGGAGACGTTTAATCAATGACTCAGCGAGACCATTTTGTGTATGAACATGAGCAACAGAATGTTCAACAATTATCCCAATTGACATGCAATAGTCATTAAAAGTTTGGGATGTGAATTCACCGGCATTATCAAGACGAATCCTCTTAATGGGATATTCTGGGAATTGTGCTCTTAATCGAATTATTTGAGCCAATAATCTAGCAAACGTTAAGTTGCGAGATGATAGTAAACATACATATGACCATCTTGTTGATGCATCAATCAAAACCATAAAATATCTAAATGGTCCACATGATGGGTGAATTGGTCCACAAATATCACCTTGTATTCTTTCCAAAAATGTAGGTGATTCAATACCAACTTTAGTCGGTGAAGGCCTAATAATTAATTTGCCTTGAGAACATGCATCAAATGAGAATTCTTTAAAATTTAGAACCTTTTTGTTCTTTAATTGATGCCCATGTGAATTCTCTATAATTTTTCGCATCATTATAGAACTAGGATGTCCCAAACGGTTATGCCAAGTCATAAACGTATTCATATCAATGACTTTCTGGTCAACTGTGGCATTTATCTCTACTACATTTATTTTTGTGTAGTATAAGCCAGAAGTAAATGTCGGTAATTTTTCAACAATGTATTTCTTTCCCGACATTTCTTTCGTAATAAAAAGATATTCTTTTCCTTCCTGGCTTACAGTCTCAATATGATATCCATTTCCGTCGGATATCTTGAAAGCTCAATAAATTCCTTTGAGACTTAGGAGAGAATAATGCATTATTGATAATAAAATTTGTCCCTCCATGTAATATAATATTTGCTCTTCCGGAGCCTTCAATAATGTTTGTACTACCACAAATTGTGTTGACATTACTTTTTCTCATTTGCAAATATGAGAAATATTTATCCTTCTTAAATATAGAATGCGTTGTCGCACTATCAACAAGACATAAATCTCCATCATTGACTTCATGTCCAAAGTCCATATTCTATTCAAAATAATAGAATTAATAAGAATAAAAAAATTCATAATAAAGACAATATGAAATAAATAACTTTTATTCATAATAAAAAACAATTAAACCAACTTAATATTGTCTTAAATAAAAATAACTCAAAAACATTAAATAAATCAAAACATATAACTAAACGATAGATAAAATATTTAATAATTCTGCACGCTGCCATCTCCAATCAAATGATCAATTCTCCCATCTGGGTCTTCAAAGAAATCAGAAACATCGAAAGGTGCTGAGAAGGATGGGACTTGGCTTAAATCTTCACTTTGATAAATAAAATTAGTCTCTATATCTCTTGCCTTTTCTTTTGATGCTTGGTAGGGATCAACAAGGTGTTTGGGCGTACGACAATTTTGATACCAATGCCCTTTTATTCCACATCTATAGCACTCATTTTCTGATTTCTTTGGCATATTATTTTGACCAATTTCAACTTTTTTTGCTTGGTCATTACCCCATTTTTGATAATTTGTATTCTTTTGATTGCTATGACTATAGTCACGTGGCTCTTCATGCCCACGATTATACGGATGAAAGCGTCCTCGACGGCGCTCACGGCCACGTCCACGTCCACGTCCACGTCCACGGTCACGGCCACGTCCATGACCATGACCACTACCACGACCAAATTCGGTCTTATTTTGTTTTCTTTTTTCATCATGCATCGCCACATTCACTTCAGGGAATGGGTTGGCTCTAGTGGGACGGATTTCATGATTTTTCATCAATAATTCATTATTTTGCTCAGCCACAAGTAAACATGAAATCAATTCAGAATATTTTTTGAAGCCTTTCTCTCTATACTGCTGTTGCAGGAGAACATTAGAGGCATGAAACGTGGAATATGTTTTTTCCAAAAAATCATCATCAGTTATTTTTTCTCCACACAATTTCAATTGTGAACTGATGCGAAATAATGCAGAATTATATTCACTTACAGACTTAAAATCTTGTAAGCGCAAATGCATCCAATCATAGCGTGTTTTTGGGAGAATCACCGTCTTTTGATGGCTATATCTCTCTTTCAAATTATTCCACAGATCAAGAGGATCTTTTATCGTCAAATACTCAATTTTCAAACCATCATGAAGATGGTGACGAAGGAATATCATAGCCTTTGCACGGTTTTGCGGTGATTCATTATTTTCATCTTTGATTGTATTTTCAATACCCATAGCATCTAGATGTATTTCAGCATCTAGTATCCAAGAGAGATATTCTTGTCGGAGATATCAAGAGCGGCAAATTCAAGCTTTGAGATATTCGACATGATGAAATCTAAAAAAAAAAAAATTAGAATCATATAATATTCATCAATAAAAAATCTCTAAACATAATTATAATATATACATGTAAACTGATGTTTTATGAAATAATAGTAGATTAAAAGGGAACAAAATATGGATGGTGCATATACTCAAGTTCACGTAATCATGCCATGAGTCAAGAATATGACAAAAGAATTATACATGATAGTGTAAGCCATAAATGAATTAATTAGCATACGGATAACATTCAAAAAGTAACTTAAGAATTTGAAAGTTGGTGATTGTGGGTGGCGTCAGACGTGGATAAAGAAAATGATAATCTACAAAATTATTATACATCAAATTCAATACGAGACACTCAAGGTTGGCGGTGGTGGGTGACGTGAGTAAGATGTGCCGGAGAGATAATTATATGAAAACCATGAAATTGAAAAACATTAGCAAAATCGTGCTGATAACGTGTTATAAAATAAAGGATAAACTAACCAAAAAATATGCAAAGAAAACAAGTAAATTCAATATATCAAAAGTATTATATAAGTGACCTATTTATAGGTACAAGAAATTCTCGAGTATGGTAACTATGCAATTACAAGGAATTGATATTATCTTGATTCTTTACCATCTCTTGAAGATTTGTTCGATCACCCAAATCTTTGACATCCATAATATTGTAACATTTTATTATCATCAAATCATGCATAAACGAACAATGCTTCCACTGGAACATGTATATCTCCTCGAAGGTCTGTGCTCGAGCCAACTTCCATAACTGTTTTCTCCTGTGCAAATGTGAAGATGGAGCATACATTGTTTTCTTGATTATGAAAGCCCAATATTATTTATTATTATCTAATTTTATTAAAATTTTCATACAAGATTTTATCTTTTTAAGCTCAATGTAAATTATTTTATTTTTATTTAGGTGTTGAGAAGTTATCGTCGACATAACAAAAAATATTGGGCTTTCATAATCAAGAAAACAATGTATGCTCCATCTTCACATTTGCACAGGAGAAAACGGTTATGGAAGTTGGCTCGAGCACAGACCTTCGAGGAGATATACATGTTCCAGTGGAAGCATTGTTGGTTTATGCATGATTTGATTATTATATGGAGCACACAGTTGTTTTATATTAATTTGAGTTCTAATTGTAGTGTACTCTTACGTATTATGATCTTTTGTGTTGTTCCAAATATATTTTAAATGATCTCGAATCGAATACAGTTAGAAACTAATTTACGTATATAACTATATTATTTTTGATTAAAAAAATAAGTAATAAAGTTTAAAATAAATCCCCCAAACCACTATAAAAGCATGAAATTCGCCGCAAACCCCTACACCCCTTGAGCTTGCGCTTGCTTTCGTGCCACAGCACAGTCGCAATGGGTGATTCAATCGACTGTGTAAAGCATATCGAATTGTACGTCAACTCCTCCGCCACTTCGCTTCAGCAGGTACTCTCCTTCTCCATTAATTTTTTGAATAATGCCAATAATCATAAAAAATAATCAATTTTTGTTGTATCTATGCTCTGTTGTTTGAGCAACTACTACGTCATTTGCTCAGTGTTTAGAAAATTCTGCCAATTTTTTGGCGAACACGATAATCTCATTACAGGATCATGATAAAGAATTTCATTCCTGAATATGTTGTAAAGCAATCACTGTTTGTTTGTTTGTTTGTGTGTTTGCACTAATTTGAAGCTATTACGTTTTTGCTTTTTCTCAGTCTTTGTGAGTCTTACCAGTTTCAATGATTCTTAAAAAGACTAATTTTTTTTCCCTCATGTCACTGTAGACATTTAATCTTTTGTTTATGCAAATAAAATATCCAAGGTCCTTAACATACTGCTATTTTATTCAATGTCCACGAATTTTCCAATTTTTAGAAAACTCAGTGATCTGACACAATTACTCTGGATTCAGAATTACGTTTCCAGAATTCATTCATTTACCCTTTCGTATATTTATTAAATTTGAATGCCCGACCTCTGTTTTTTTAGTTAAATGTTTATATGCTTTTCCAATTTTTAGAGAACCCAGCGCTATACTAACAGTAGTTCTTAGAAAGAACCATTCTTTCTAAATCCATTACGAGCATCTGACTTCACGTCTATTTCTATACCATATCGAAACCCCTTATTCTGTTGTTTTTGCTCAATCTTTTCACCAATGTTCAGTAGACAGGCATCCATCAGGGTTTAGCGATCTAAAATTGACTACAGTTAAAGAGGAAGCCTCTTGTATACCTTTCAAATGTTTATTATATGCTAATTTTGTTTAGATTGCTTCTATTTTCAAATTGAAAGCTGAAAAGTTGTGCATTTATGACTGTTAATTTGCATTACAGGAAGCAAGTGTCGATGCAATTGCTACCCTACTGAAAAATGACATGTTGACTATAGAAGCACTTGTAAGACTTTCCTTCATTTTTTAAACATAGTTTTGAAGGATATTTTTTCCTTTTCTTTTGTATTAGATATTTTAAATTTCTTGGTGAGTATACATTGCCGTTACACATGTACAGGTTAGGGAGATGGAGATGTATTTGACTACTACGGACCATACTATCCGTGCCCGTGGTAATTTTGTTTTCATACTGTCATCAATGTGATGTGTTTGTGGTAAAATCAAGATTTTATTTTCGATAAAGTCAATGTTAACTCATCGTAATGAGGGCTTATATTTGTGATAATTTTCGGGGCTGTACCCTACATCATTTCCCTCTTACTTTTCTACTACTTGTACATTTCAGTAATTTTTTTTAGTGAGGTATGAAGCACCCCAGGAATTTTACCTAGCCCATGGATTTTGGCAATCCCTATTAGCCGTGTAAGATAGATTTATGTGGGGTGTGTTTGGTGCTGATGATTGCTGTGTTCCGTCAAATCCAGCAAACTTTTGAAGTTGATGATGACCACCCTAATCAGTGCTTAACTAAGAAACAACTTTAGGATTAGAAAATGCTCATGAAAATTTGTCTTTTATGCTTACTGTAGAGAAGAGTCTGGGTGATAATCTTCCAATTAAGAAAAAATAAAATTGCCTGCACTATAGGAGCGGTGAAATGCTGTAAAACATTCAAGATCTGGACTACAGATGCCATCGCCCTTTACTTTGCACGTGTCATGCAATTTTTCGTAAAGTCTCACGTGGTTCTTGCAGATTATATTATAATATATCTGAAGGCTGATGCTTATCATGCTATGATTCAGGAATTCACCTCCTGGCTGAAGTTATGGCAAAACTAACATCGAAGCCCCTAACGGATACTTCAATACATAGTCTGATAGGATTCTTCTCTGAAAGATTGGTGAGTAAACAATGGTATGGAAGAAATTGGTCTGTCTGCTCTATTTTACAGTTTGAATGTGCTTAAGTTGTGTTCCATGTTGTTTAACTTTTCTGGATAGCCTGCTCTAACTTCATCATCTAGTTGAACCATTGTTTCACTTCATATTGGCATCAATTTTTAATCACCTCTGGCACTGTTTGAAGTTAAAGATAGGATAATAATGTATAGATAAATAATCTAATATAATAAAAAAAGAAATAAAAAATGATAGTTAATATAATATTTGGTTTGTTTGATAAATAATAGTTTTTTGATTTGATTGGTTAAATTTTAAATAAGATGATAAATTACTATTTTGTCCTTTTAATAATCAATAAAA
Organism: Henckelia pumila; assembly: GCF_033568475.1. Taxonomy (NCBI): domain Eukaryota; kingdom Viridiplantae; phylum Streptophyta; class Magnoliopsida; order Lamiales; family Gesneriaceae; genus Henckelia; species Henckelia pumila. The sequence goes on along the minus strand of NC_133120.1, from coordinate 93,284,135 downwards.
TATGAATAATATTATTTATCGAGGGTAATATTGTAATTTAAATTCAAGATTTGATTGATGTAAAATAAATAATTAATGATTTGATTGATGTAAGATAAATAATTAGTGGATGGATAAATAGTATGATCAAGTAAACATGAGATTGGATTAGATAAATTATCAGTGGATTAATAATGTGACTTGAAACGGTGCCTCAATAGTCTACCAGAGAAACTGTGTGCTTGGGGGCGTTACATTCATTAATCTCGCAATAGATGTTGGCTGAGGATCTGTCGCATGTGAAAAGTGTGCTGCATGAGTATTAAGCTACTAAGCAAACCACGTCTCTGGAACATGTGGATTATATGTCTTCCAGCATGAAAAATAGGTAGGGCAGTGTAAGTATGAGGTATGTGAGGGTCATGATATATTTGCATTACTGCTGGAAGGATTTCTGATTTAGCTGAGTTTTACATGAGCAGAAAGCAATTTGGATAACTTGAATCACACTCGTTATAAAATTAGTACCTCTCTTTCATGATTAATTATCTCCTTCGCAGGCCTATGTTAAATTCTTGAAGTTGTGCCAGACATGTGTCCTTTACTTTTGTTAATTATATGCTAGCATCAGGCCTCAATTTGAGATGAATTTGTAAACAAGGTTTGAGCAATAAAATTGCATCATCATAAGGTCCGAGTTGTCTAAAGAAATGCATTCATCCTTTAATGTTAGGCTTTGTGACATGCTTTAAGTGAGACCATTTCAGGTAATTTATTTGTCTTCTCACGCTACAAAAATGGATTATCTTTTTGTTTTTGGTTGACTTGTTATATGCTTCAATCGTGTCAATTTAAAAACAGATGCTATTTCATTCATATCAGGCAGATTGGAAAGCATTACGTGGAGCAGTTGTTGGTTGCTTGGCATTGTTGAGGAGAAAAAAGGATGTTGGTATGGTAACTGATAGTGAAGCAAAGGCTGTGGCCCTCTCTTATCTCCAAAATCTGCAGGTGCAAGCATTGGGACAGCATGACAGGAAGGTAAATCATGGATTGATCTATTGGTAAACTTTGTATGTAGTGTTAATCATATTTTGTTGTGATAATTCTTCTCTAATATATGACAATTTTGCAGCTAAGCTTCCAACTTATGGAATGTATATTGGATCATTATGCTGGTGCAATTAGGGATTTGGTAAGGACCAATCTTACTTTTCTCCATCTCATATGATGGTTGTCTTTCGTTCACATGGTTCTGCAAATTGGAATTACCTAATGTTTATAATCAATAATAGTAGTTACTCAAGAAACATGGCTGGCTAACTGAGATTCAAATTTGTGGCCGCCTTTCTGAATGCCCATAAAAGAAAAAGTGAGATAAACAATAATTACAGTTTTCCTTTTTTGCAAAATTGCTACTGATCGACCTCACAATGTTTTCACAGTTAACGAGAGTTATTATGAGAATTCAAAGATGGAACAGAAAGAGTCTTAAAGTTTTTGGTAACTTGGAATTGGCCCCTGCGTGGTTTTCTTTTTTCATTAATTTTGATACCTACTTACATACTCCTGAAAACTTGCAAGCTTGTTAATAGCTTCCAGTTGACTTTCATTGCAATATAATACTATTCTTGGACTCATCTCTATAATTTCCTGGTATGTTGGAGGATGTGACAATCATGTGCAATCAGACGTCAGTATGATGTTTACAACCTGCAAGCCCTGATCATGCTTGAACGTGCCTGTTATGTTCCTTGTAATGTATTATTTTTATCGTTTGAATTTTTCCATCATATTTGGGGTATTCGCTTCTGCGAACTTCAAATCTCAGAAACGCGTGGATAATGTCTTTTGTTAAAGTTTTTAAATGACGTGTCTGGTTAATTTTTTTTCTTCATATTGAAAAAGCTTTTAGTGTCTGCATTAACCCCCTATGTATTTTAGGGAGACGTGCTTCTTTACGGAATCTGTGAAGCTATTGATGGGGAAAAAGATCCTGATTGCTTAGTGCTCGTGTTTCATATAATTGAAAGTCTCGCCAAACTATATCCTGATCCATCTGGCCCTCTATCAAAATTTGCACAGGATTTGTTTGAAATTTTGGGAAGTTACTTTCCCATCCATTTTACACATGTGAGATATCTTGACTCCAGTTTAGTTCTTTCTTGCCTTTCTTTTCTGATAAATCGTGTGTCCGATGTTAAACCTTAATAAGTAACTCTGCACACTTCACTCCCTAAATGAAAGGACTATCTATACTTACTGTAAAGATGGCTTTGGTTCAATAAATGAGCACGGACCGCTGGTAGCCAGATACTCCGGTTTAGATAACTTCTTGGAGATGAGTGAGTGGCAACCTAAGGAATGTGTGAGTGACATAATTTTAAGTAGTTCAGATTATTATGTGATTTGAGATAGATAAATTCGAAATACTTTCTTGGACTTAAAGGACAAGTAACTGCAATATACTTGTTAACTCTTTCGTTTATGACTGGTCTAGGACTGTTCAATATTTTGGTTAATTCAATTTGTTTTCATTATGCACCACTTCGGGTCGGTATATGCACAACTAGGAAACATCTGTTTTTCCTCTAACTACTTACTATGCTGAACTCCACTAATTTGGTACACAATTTTATTCTGCAGCGGAAAGGTGAGGACGATGATAGTAAGAGAGAGGAGCTTTCAAGGGCATTATTGGTATGTAATTTGCAGCTTGCATCATGTTACCATGAAAAAGCCGTATGAGCTGGTATCAGAAAAAAGTTGGCTTGTGGGCTTGATTCTGTACTATTACATCAGAAAACTTCTCAAGGATCTCTTGTTAGCAGCTTCTGATGTTATGACGAATGATTATGACTATCTGATTTTGATATCACAATAGGCTTATTTTTATGCATTTGCTGATAGATAGGAAAAGTTAGTCATGATAATTCCATGTTCCGAGAAATTGGTTTTGAATAACCCAGACAATTATATTTTCATTCTCATTTATCTAATATAAAGATAAGTATGATATTAGCACTATTCCGGCGCTCAGATTCCTATGAATAATTGAATCTCAATTGTTTTTTTTATCGGCCACATGTTAGAATTAAGCCTGACCACATTTCTCTAGGAGAAACTTGGGGAGAGATTGTGTGCTGCTAAATACTAATTAATTTTGAGGTGCACCCTTCTTTCTTTGGAGTATGAGAGGGAGGAAAGCTCTTGCGGGATACTTGTTCTCTTCCTTTGAGCTCGCTTGAAAAAGGCAAACATTTTCATAGCTTTGTGCTATTGATGAATCATCTCAAGCTAATCAACCTGAGCAATGTTTTTATCTTTCTTATTTGCTCAGAGTATGTGAAACTGATGCTTTGTCAAATATTATACAGACATCCGCAGAAAAAGAAATAAATTATACTTGTGCTTTTTTCTCTATCCTTGGACAGTCATAATTCATAAAGCTTGCACCTTTTGTAATTTTTGTGCTTATATTGTTGAAGTTTTTGAAGCAGAGATCCTCGTCAATTTAAGAGTTGATATCTTTTTGATTCTTACTTCATATGATGTCTTTCAGCTGGCATTTGCTTCTACACCCCTTTTTGAACCATTCTCTATGCCCTTGCTATTAGAGAAATTGTCTTCGTCTCTGCCATCTGCTAAGGTTGGTGTTTTTTTAATCCAAAACCTTTTTCTTATCTGTTCAACATTGAAGGGATTCTCTTTATTCCGGACCTTAGAAGACCTATACCTCTTCACCTGCAGGTGGAGTCATTTAGGTATATATGCTATTGCACACCAAAATATGGATCAAACAGAATGGTCAAATATGCTCAAGCTCTTTGGTCTTCTATAAAAGAAGCTACATTTATTTCACCACAATCTACTGTTTCCGCGGAGTCTGAATTGATGGGTGGAATGGGATTTCAGGACAATGATATAATGACTCAGGCTTTTGTACTGCTGCAAGAGGTTATACAGCAAGACAGTATATTTACTAACCTAGTCCTGAGTGATAAAGACATCAACATATTTGTGAACTCCCTGATCGAGTCTATGGATTTTGGTGATATTCCATTACTTGTCAGGCAGAAATTACATGCAGCTGGTCATATTCTGTCAGTTTGTGCTAAATCCTCAGTTGCATCGTGCAATAAGGTCTTCGAGACTTATTTTCCTCTCCTCATGGATGCTTTAGTGATTTCCCCAGCTAAACCATCTCAAGAGAGCTACTTAGATGATGATTGCTCTTTTGTCAAACTTAATTTTGGAGCCCTCTATCTCTGCATTGAATTTCTAGGTGCATGCAGATGTCTGACCGCATCCTTCGATAATTTCACCTTGGTTTCTGATTTCGCCAATCAGACATGGTGTGCAATGCTTCACACATTCTCTGTGCCACTAATGAAGGGATTCATTTCTTTCCTAGGATCAAATATTGTTGACAATGCACATAATGCCTTTGCATACCTTTGCGGTTAGTCCTGTTCTATAAGTTCTGTCATCTATTATTCCATATGACAAACACAAGTGATGATAATGAAGCTAAATGTGCCATATTTACTGGATTTGTTTGCTCTTTTCCTTGCCATGTCAAATTTGGAGAATGTTGTTAAATATGTATCTTTTTGCATGAAGTTATTGAAGTGTAAGCATACTTTGATTTTGTATGTAATGTTTGCTAAGACATATGATTGTGTGCATAGATGTGTATCATGCAATGAAGCATTAATTTGATACAAAGAGCAGCTCAATAAACGAATAATATAAAATGTATATTGATTTAGCATACTATCTTATGGAATTCCTCCATTACTTTATTTTCTTCGGTGCACTTGTCTTGAAGGAAAATCCTTGTTCCGAACTGCTTTATGAATTATAATGGTGGATAGATATATTACTGACCATTAACTGATCATTTTTATTCAAGAAGTGCTTAAAGTGTGTGGTTGGGTTAAAAAAGTAAATATTCATCATGCTAAACTAGTTTTCCATTGCATGTTGAACTCCCACGACTGCAGTGAAGGGTTTGCAAACACTGTCTACTTTTCCGGCAAGCTATGTCCCAGTATCCAAGCCGTTGTATGACTCTAGTTTGTTGAAGCTGGTATCAATTGTTACTTCTGAGATCAATAAGACATTCTTATGGACTTCAGCTTTGAAGGCACTGGTCGAGATTAGCTTGTTTATTGATAAATGTCCAGACTCTGAGAGAGCTTCATGCTTTAAGAGTACTGTTGTCGAGAAGATTGTTTCCTTGATATCCTCTGGTGATATAACTACTTCTTCATCACTTAAACTGCAAGCAGCCTATGACATAGGAGCAACGAGGAAAGAATTTATGGTCAAAATTGTTCGAGGGTTGGATGAGGCCATAGCTGTCCATTTTTCCGCAGCTTATGTACGTATGCTTATTAGTATCTCTTATTCAACACAAACATAAGTTTTTATATGATGTAACTTCATCGTACACATTCCTTTGTAAAAGTAGTTGCAATACATTGTGTTTTGTCACTCACTTTTTAGACATCACATATATCCTTTTATTATTGTAGTCAATTTTGCAATTGTTCTTTCTTTCTATTTTCCGCCATTTTGTACCCCTGATACTGTTTTATGATTTGTTTTCTCCATTTTATCTTTTCTAGCTTGGTATCTACTGATTCAAGTTAGTACATGTAACCGTACAGGAACTTGGGAATCTTGAGTCCGATAAGTTTACGACCGAGCTTCTTGATACTTACTCTAATAGGGTGCTTCCATGGTATGCAGAGTTTATTGAATTAAATATCGTACAATCTTTTATTCTGTCATGGTTCTGTTCAGTCCTGTATTTGACAATATTTTCTAGATCAAGCCATTATCTTTCTACTGGCTAAATGTCATTCTAGTCTTAATAAGTATCAAAACCGTCTTTAGTTATACATATTACAATTACAGTGTGAGTTCGTGATTGATGTTGGCAATCTGATGCATATGGATAGAAGCATTTTCGGAGACGATCTATTGTTCAATCAGAGATGGGTGTTGGACCCATTAGTTTGTCTACTTTCGATGGGTGTTTTTTTTACTGTATGTTAAAAGTTGATTGATTCATGCTTAATGCTGGAAACACATCGCATCAGTTTAAAAATCCTGGTGCTGAATTTGGACTTCCTGTCCATTTATCTAAATCTGTTTACCTGCCTAGGACTCTGAAGTGACACAAAATGGTTGAAATGAGTTTTCATAATGAAGGGCAGAAAAATGAAGGATGTGTTCCTTCACAATCACACTTGTATGCATTTGCTTAAGAATCTTATAGGAAAAGTCACCATATAGGTACGAGTGGGTAGAGGGGAAACTGGTGGTAAAGTCAATCACGTTTTTCATGGTAAAAACTTATAAAAAAGGGAGTATCCTGGTTTAAGAAAACACACGATCAGAATTGTAGTTTCTTCAGTAGGTCATGATACTCGAGTCCAAGTTATGTTGTGGAGTATTAAAAAAATATAAAATATAAATATGCATGGAAAGATGACTAGTATTAACCATTTCCATGCTTCATTATTTGGTATTAACCACTTCCCTAAATTCTAAATCAATTTGTAGCTGTACAACTTCGCTATCGTGAAACTATTCCCCAATGACTTTTGAATGGTGCTATCGATTCTATCTAGTAGGCAATTAGATCTATACAATTTGTATTATTTCACAGATTCCATTTGGTTTATTTTCTTAGATGTGCTGATTTTCGGATTGATCGAGTATTCTTATGATTTTTCCAGTATTCGTTGGACTTAGTTCTTGACATGACCACAGGTTTCTTGAAACCGGGGATTCTGAGGAAATTCCAATTAAGTTTGCACTTAGTATCTGGGCCAATATCGAAAATAGTAGATGTATTAACCCCAGACATCCAGACAATGCAAGGGTGAGACATTTGGTCTGAATACTTAAATGACCAGATTTTTTGGTATATCATGTTTTTTTTTTCTTGTTGACCGTTGCTAATCATGAAATCTATTATCAGAATCTTCTTGGTGCAACCATGACTGCAATGAAGAAGGCTGTTGGAAGCTGTACAGTGGAAGGCCAGGAGATGATTATGAATAAATCTTATGAACTACTCCTTGCAAGCAACTGTTTTGAGTCGATGGGATTCCAATCTGACAATTGTTCCATAAAATTGAAAGTGCTCCAGCAAAATCACAATTTTGACTCTTCCACTCATAGATATGAATGGCTCATTTCTTTATTTGCTTCAGTTATTATAGCCCTTCGCCCTCATACATGCCTACCAAATGGAAAAATGATGATGCAGCTGTTCATCTCAGCCATCCTCAATGGCCATGTTCCTTCAGCTCATGCTTTGAGTGCTTTAGTCAATAAACTACCTTCACAAATCACAGGAATAAATTCATTTAGAAGCATCAGCCTGGAAGAGGCCTTGGACATGATATTTGGTAGTTTCATCAGGACTTCCAGCAATCGTAGTATGTCTGGAAATGAAATTGACTTCGGTGGTTTGAAACTAGATACTTTAAGAATTCAATCAGCTAAAAGTAATGCTGTGATTGGGTTAGCATGGATTGGTAAAGCGTTACTCATGAGGGGTCATGAGAAGGTAAAAGATATAACAATGACTTTGTTAGGTTTATTGATGCTGGATGGCAATATTGGAGACTCAAATCAGTTGCAGGAATGGAATGAAGTTTGTGATGAGGAAAATGTTCATCAGCTGGTTAAGTGTGCTGCAGACGCATTTCATATTATCATGAGTGATTCCGAAGAATGTTTGAATCGAAGATATCATGCAGTCATACGACCTCTCTACAAGCAGCGGTTTTTTAGCTCCGTGATACCCATATTATTGTCCTTGGTTGTAAAATCCGAGTCACCATCTGTTAGGTTTGTATATACAGTTCCCAACTGTTATTCATAGTTTTGCAAAGTGCATTGTAAATTAGAGACAAGTGTATCACTGTCCTTATGAACTGCCACTATACCACATCCTCGAGATATTCCATCATGAAACTTTTTCTATGCTAGACCATCATATAACATGCTTAATATTATCTTCAAAGCTTATATATTGGCCAAATAGATGCTTTCCTTGTATATATTTTTGCATTGATCTAGTCCCAAATTTTCCTCCCCAGATCTATGCTATATCGAGCCTTTGCACATGTTGTATCGGATACTCCCCTCACGCCTATTCTCAGTGAAGCCAAAAAGGTCAGCACAACATCTGGGTGCATCCTTTCAGAAATTCATGTATTCTGTTTACACTTAATCTTCGTTATGAAACTCTAGTTGATAAACTTGCCTTTTCATGCAGCTGATTCCTATATTGTTGGATTGCTTATCCATCTTGAGCATGGATGTTCTGGATAAGGATATTATCTACAAGGTGTTACTAGTTGTATCTGGAATATTGACGGACAAAAATGGTGAGATAAATTTGAAGGTTTATTAGATATTCATGTTTAGAACAATATTATAGTTATAATTTTTGTATGAGTTGTGCTGGGATTGATGGATTTGAGACGATGGATTTTGAATTCTTTGACTTGTGTGGATGAACAAAATTGAAGTGAATTTCGAATCCATTCCATATCAAGTTTTGCAATTTCGGTAGTGATTAAGGTGGATTCAAAATACACTCAAGATGGTCATTTGAAACTCCCAAAATAAATCTCTCGCTCGAAATCAAATCCATCAATCCAAGTACAACCTAAGTTTTTAGGCTCACGAGATTCCTTTTGCGATGTTTTATTGTGTATGGTTCCATCCCAAAAACTGATATTGAGAAACCTTTTTATACATGCATGGATAAATCTTTCTTGATAGACGTCGGAATATGTTGCCATTTAAGAAATGGCGGACTAGTCTTGACGTGGTTTTTCTTCTGACATTTGACACCACCTTAAAGGTGGTGGAGGTTGTTGATTGACTAATTGGTTTATCAAATTCATTTGAACTGGATGAGGGTTATTTTTTAACCACGGTGGCTCGTCAATTGCTTAACTTGTGCTGCAGGAGAAGAAGCTGTCATAGGAAATGCACCAAGAATAATCAATCAACTTCTTGATCTGACAGCATATTCACCATCCATGGTATAATGAATCTCTCTTAAACGATCTTATTAATCAAACATGGCATTTGATATTACGCATCATTTAAAATGACAAAAGTTATTATGTTTTCATGGAATTTGAGTACTTGTCTTTTTAATTATGTCATTATTTGGCTTGTTTTTGCTACAGTTTATTTATTTTGTACATGGTGAAATGTAAAAAGTATTTGTTTACTCTCCAGAGGTTTGTTATATCAACTATATGTAAAAATTTGTTGACATTTTCAGGCCGTTCGGGAGACAGCGATACAGTGCCTTGTGGCTATGTCGGAACTTCCCCACATCAGAATTTATCCATTGAGAACTCAGGTACAGTAGTCGTTGCATACTTGCATATTTTTGTTATGTCTCTGGTCGGTTCCATGTAAAAAGTCTATCATCTCCCCACTTTCGTCGACACTTTCGCTGATCCTCTTGGATCTGCATTCTTTTCTGTGGTATGTGTGGATGTGTCTACTTCTAGACTTCTTTTAAACAGAATTGTCAATGATGGGAACCCCCTTTCCCAAACTTCTTGTTGACCTTTCAAGTTCTTGCCTGAGACATCCTAATCCTACTAATGATAATTTTGATATAGAAAACATTATCATGATAAAATAGCATCAGCAACAACTTTATCATCACAAGTTCACTTCTTACAATGATGCCTCTCAATGGTATATCGATAATAACAGTATATGATGAGTCATCGATGTTTAGGTTTTGCAATCCATATCAAAAGCACTGGACGATCCCAAGCGAATAATTCGCCAAGAAGCTGTCAGATGTCGAAGCGCTTGGTATGTTTTTTCTTAGTCTTTCCCATCTTTTCAACGTGTAATTGTCATCGGTGATCTCATTTGCAGGGCCTCGGTATAATGACTGAAGAAACTCTTCATTTCTTAAAGAGCCGTGAGATAGGTTCAGACATCCATTTCTTGTTCTAACATCATGGCGGCCCATATTGGGGAAAGCGAAGAAGTCACCCAACTTAGAATCTTAGATGACATATGTTCATAATTCTTGGCTTTGTTTTTAATGCCCAAAATCACAAAATCATCCATCATCCCACCAGTTTTTTCATATGTCAATTTTGTTAGTTTATGCAACCATCGATTACGTATTTATTTTTCCAAAGAACTGTTTGGAGCTGTGTACATACCAACTGTGTAAGAAATTCATGTAGGAAGGAGATAGTGGCAGTGGTAGAAACAATTTTATGTATAATTAATTTGTGCACATTATTGTGTTAATACTTCTCCCCTCTCCTCGTTTATAAAGCTGGGCCTTTTCAGTTGGAGGGACAGGGTCAAATTTTTTTAAAAAATATTTTGAGCCTCACAGTGTATTTCAATACATCGGTCAAATTTATCCCTTTTTCCCAAATCTTCCCATTTATTCATATAAACAAATATTTGAACAGACGGTTTTTTAAAAAAAAAAATCAGAAAAATAAATTCAAATTGTCAATTGAACAAATATTTGGGCCGAAATTTGGTGTTAGCATGAATCAATTTTGTTTACACAAGGTTTGCCATTTCTAGATTTACTCGAACAAAATTTAACACAAATTTAAGACAACACATGTCACGTTTTCGACTACACAAATTCCTGGTCTTATTTTGTTTCAGTCCGCTACTACAAAACAGTTCACGCTTACACGTTACTCGCAGGTGCATGTACCCCTAGTATGAATACAACAATTGGAACACATTGGCAACATTGGCAAAATGGTGAATGGCACAAAAAAATTGCGACTGATGCTATGCAGTATCATTATCTTGCTATGGTTTAGCGGTAGTTACGGTAGTTGGGGCTGTACATACAGCTTTCTGCATATGCTACGAGGTTTTCTGGTTGCGGTAGGCGGGTTGCCAAACCTTCGAGCAAAAGAAAACAAGAAACTTTAGGCACGCATTCGAGTGCAGAGCATGTTTTACAGATTAAAATGCATAGACGACAGCCCTTTGAAGTTTGGCCCCAATATAGAAACCCATGTGCTCTTTTTACCAAATTAAAACGACCCCTCACAGCATGGAACCTAAAAACTGACTTAGAAAGGGCCAAAGGGGGAAACTGAAACGATAAAAGTTTAGCTGGACTGTATTTTACTCTACATATTCTATATTCAGTTCATTTCCAAAATTAACGAGAAGGTGGGGGATGGTTGTCCGAATGGGCCTCCGCCTCCGCCACTGCCTTCACAGTTGTCGCACCCAATGTGCAGACGCGGGTTTTACAAAAGATGCCGGAGATGATGATGACGGAAACAGGGGAAGACACAAGTGGTAGGAATTAAAAAGAGGATAAGAGGCCAAAATTAAACTAGTGACATGGACATCATGCATCCCTCAGAAAGTTTCGATGATAAATGAAAACTGACTGGGGTATACTTTGTCCAACAAATAATGATTTGGTTTTGAAAGTTCAAAAAAAATATCTAACCTTAAAAGGAATGTAGATGCAATTTATGACAAATTTTATACTAAGGAGTTAAGATGTTACCAAGTTCATATGCTTTAGCTGCAACACTGGCTGCAATCTTGGCGGAAATCTTTCTTATATTTGAGAAAGGTGGGTATATAAGACCATTATCCAGGTTTTCTTGGCTGACTTGTGCTGCTAATGCTTCCGCTGTTTCAGGGGAAAACATGATGTTTAAATCCATAACTCGAGCCACACGAAAAAGTTGGTCATTGAGACACTAAACTTCTGTGCAAAATTAAGGAGTGTTCGGAGATTTTTTCCCCCCTTAATTTGAGGTTGGCAAGCAGATCCTCCACTGGTTACATGAAACTTTATATTATCATAAGTTACTTACAGGCAGCTAGCAGCATATCATCATGAACTCGTATGGCACCAGAAATTATCAATCCGAGCCCAAATCCAGGAAAGATATACGCATTATTTGCCTGAAAAATACAAATTTGACAAATTCAGAGCAGAAACATTCTAGTGTCTGGCCAGATGCTGGTGCATGATTAGAGCGAAGAGGAGAGATGATTAAAACGGACCTGGCCAGATGCGTAAATTTTCCCATTATATTCAATGGGAGCAAATGGGCTCCCACTAGCAAAAACAGCTCGACCCTGGAAACATTACATGCATGTGATAACAAAAGTTTGGTTACAGATTAAATACATGTTGAATCAGTGGGCATTAACAAAAAAGATAGTGAAGTTACCTGACTCCATTTATAAGCTTCTTCTGCAGTACATTCAGACTGTGAAGTTGGATTCGAGAGGGCAAGAATAACAGGTTTCTGATTGTGAAACGAATGGGATTTGAAGTTAAGTTGAGAGAACAATCACTTCATGGTGATTAAAGATATTATATTGGGAGACGAACCTCGTTCAAGGTTGCCATTGTCTCGATCACTTCTTGTGTAAAGGTTCTTCCTGCTCCAGATGATCCAATTAACACTGTTGGTTTGATGGCCTGAAAACTGAGATAGGTGAGTAGACCACATTTTGCAACATAGTTGCTCATGCATAAATGCTCGTTTTCATGCATGTACATAAACAACAGCAACAGGGGCAGATACATAAATTTTTGGATAATAAGACGATCTAATGCAAAATTTACATTTAATATCATAAAAATTAAATACGAGACCTTAAGACTTTCTGCTGGGAGTATGTCAGGTTCCAGGACCACACATCCTAGGCTTTAAAGAATGAGCTTAATAGTAATTCCTTCATTTTCAACTTCACTTTAAGAAAATGGTAAAACCTCAAGTTGCTAGAAGAGCCCAATGTTTAGTCTTCATCTTATATAACAATTAACACATGTTGCAGAATCTGTTGTGAGACGTGGTATAACAGAGCTAATAGTACATTTCGAGAGGAAAAAAATGTAATTTTCAACCCCTATTTCCCTCCCAAAAACAATGTTTTTTTGTTACAATTTGACAAAGGATTTTAGATTCAGTCACAATCGTGACACCAATTCCTTCTGCTGCTGCTTGTAAACATACACACAAAAAGGCACAAAGAGAGCTAGAGAGTTCAAACCTTCACAGCATCTAATAAAGTATTGACGGGTTCATGTTCGTGCGCCCATGGCCTCTTAAAATGTTGAAGCGAATCGAGGCGAGACCTAACAATCAACCCCTATAAAGAAAAATCACGGATGCTCAACAATATAACATGAAGCGAGGTACCATAAAAGAACTTATTCTCCATACCTTTGAATCCACAAGCCAAATACTCTTGCGAGTCTCTTCCAAAGGAACGCCAGTCTGCATAACATAGAAACGGTAAACTAATCAACAAGATTCAGAAAAACTCTCGCCATTTGAACTTGAGCAAAGAAGAAAAACAAACAAAGTCATTCTAATGATGGAAACGGTAATATCATTCTTAAACCTGTTTCGACATTTCAAGAGCTATGAGTTCTGCAATACCAGTGCCAGCCTGCAATATTAACATAAGAAGAAAATCATACATGGATGTGAATAAACAAATATTTAAAATTTATTTGAACAAGAAGCCGTTAGTCACTTAATCGAACAAAAATCTGGCCATTCAAGATGGCTTTAAATGCACATGAACTCGAATGCCGAAAGTGCAAAATGGATTCAAGGAAATTCGGAAAATATATTAGCATCCAGCATCCAAATCAAATACACACAGACGCATATACATAAAATATAACTTCAGTCCCCATGTACTATACATTTAAAAATAACAAGAAAACCTTAAACTGTAATTAATGAAAATGCACCTCTCCAGCTCCAAGAAATAAAAATTTATGATCTGCCAAGGTTCCCCCAACTAAATTCAAAGCTGCCATGAGTCCTGCAAGGACAACAGATGCCGTTCCCTGCCACAAAGGAAACAGAGTCAAAATTATTAATGGCACAATACAAGAGGGACCAAATACTTGAATATGTATATTTAAAAAAATTTAGGTACCTGAATATCATCGTTGAATACAAGATGGGTAGTTCCGTACTTCGCAAGAAGATCAAAAGCATTGTGATTTGCAAAATCTTCAAACTGTGAGGCGAGTACAGATTGTGTTGGGAAATGGCAAAACAAAAATATGGAAAAAACACAACTTTTTATGTCGAAAAATGAAGAACCTGAATAAGGACTTTTTCCCCATAATTCTGTTTGACTGCTGACATAAACTCATGCAGAAGCTCTGCATATTCCTGGTGACAGAGAGCTTTTAATTGACAAATTCTTTTAATCGCCTCTAAGGTCATATAATTCACAGCAATGGATTATTAACCTGCCCAGTTGCTCGTCTTTGTCGAAGCCCGATATAAAATTCATCATTTAATAACTGCTCATTGTTGGTCCCCACATCAATGGTCACAGGCAAGCACTGGGATGGATAAAACATTTAAATTTGGGGATTATACCAAGAGTTTCAAATTAATCAATTTCAAATGACCAAAAATGAAGTTAAAGCCATTTATCATATCAAGCTGACAAGAGCGGCCTCATTAATACTTACAGCAGAGGGACGAATACCTCCAAGAGCTGCATACAAGGAAAGCTTTCCTACAGGTATTCCCATTCCCTGTAACATGATAAGATCAAAGAAACCAAACCATATCATATCTAGATATATACTTGTGATGAAAAAATAACAGGAATAGAAATTTAAAAGTAAACATTCATTCACCTGGCAGCCAAGGTCACCAAGCCCCAAAATCCGCTCACCATCCGTCACCACAATAACTTGAATCTTCTTCTCAGGCCAATTTTTCAAAACTTCAAGAATTCTACCCCTGCGAAAATACTACCAAAAATCAGTTTTAACATGTGAAAAGAGATGCTTTCAGCTACCAATCCGGTAAAAACATTGAATCACTGGGATCAAACATACTTTTCTTTCAAACTGATGAAAAGACCCTGGGGTTGCCTGAAGATACTCCCGTATTTTTGGCATGCTTCACCTACGGTAGGAGTATAGACAACTGGGAGTAGCTCCTCCACATTTTCAATGAGAAGCTTGTAGAACAATCTTTCATTTCTTTCCTGAAATGAGGAAAAAACTACTTGCCTGGTCATAGCCATCAAACATTAAAAAGAACACAAGTTTATAGATTACAGAATGAAGTTGAATAATCTTTCATTTCTTCCCTGAAATGAGAAAACCTACTTACCTATTCATAGCCATCAATGTTAAAAAGAACAAAAGTTGGATTTCATAATGAAGTAAAACTAAGAAATACGGCAAAAGAAACTGCATAATTACCTGGAGATCCATCATAGCCATGTACCTTTGAAGCGGAACTTGATACTGGCGCATATTGTGCATCATTTTTTTAACCTACTTGACAGAATGGCACAAAACTATTCTAAGCTTATTTCAGGGCTAGTGAAAAGAAATCAAGAAGGATGGAGTTTCTCAGACAATGAACCTGAAGATCTTGGGTAATAGGCACCGGAGGAAGAAGACCACGTAAAAAGTGAGCATCCCTCTCTTTTTCAGTGAAGGCAAGGCCTTTGTTGTAGCGAGGATCGCGCAACAATGGATACCCACTGCAACATGAAAAAGAAGATATAAAAAGCTTGCTATAGTTGATACTGGAAAATGCAGAGACTCAGACCAAAGTTCTCAGCAAATAATTAAATGAAACACAAATACCCTCATCTTCACACTTGTATAACTATAGTTATCAAATTCCTGTGGCATATTTTATGAACACTTCATTATTAATCATAAACCAGATTTATGTAGCTGATCTTGTTGTTTCGTAGAACGTATTAAAACAATAAAGTTCATCAAATGAGGATAGTGATTGCAGAAAAGTAATTATATTATATTATAACTAGAAAATATGGAACTTAAACCTTCCACGTCCCGCACTGGCCTACAAACAACTAAATCACATAATTATCAAGCACATAAGACACAAATAGATGACCATAAGGAATGCAATCCCCCTGTTCTAAACCGAAGAGAAAAATGGGGGACAAAATCAGAAAATTGGGACACAGGGCCTCCCTGGACCATGCCCTGACCTCTACAAAAATAATTAAATTTACCATCTTTATTAACATGCACGTAGATTTATCAATAAGAAAAAAAAATAGAGGCAATAAACTCGTAACAAAACATAGTAATCATCTAAACTCCCGGCAAAACAAAATAATAACAGGCAACATCAAGAAAAACGATAAAATAGATCTTTTATAACCTGGCAACAGTGACAGTCCAGGGGGTGATGAACTGATACTCGGTGGCGCTATCCTCACCATACACGTCCTCCACACCACCACCGACGGTGGATTTAGATTCTTCTTCAATCACAGGTGATGGTGTTGGAGACGAGGAAGCATTTTCCCTCATCTCCTTGAGCGTGTTCTCCATCAAAACGGTGGCGTTTCGATCACCTGGTCTGCCATTTGAGCTAGCGGCAGCCACCAATACCGGAGTTGCCGCGACCCTTCTATGTGTGGACTTTGTCGAGCTCAGGTACAACCCGGAAATCGAATTATTCTGCACATAATTAAAAAAAAACATACACCAATAATAGTTAGATTCGAGAAATAAAAAGGGCCTTCGATCAAATAAAAAACTATCAGCAAGCTGAACACGGAATTCCTGAAGAAAAAAAAAAGATTTGTTTTTTTTAATCTTTGTGGTTACTTCCTCGATCAAGATCCATGCAATGGGTTGTTCTGCTTTTTTCGAATCCAGGATCAGATAAAAAAAAAACAAATATGAAGATAAAGAAAACTACAAGCAACTAACAATTTCAGGATAAAGAAGCCAGAAATATACGAAACAAATCATTACAAATGCATACGATCGATTCAAGACAGGCAAAGAGATTTTCCAGAAAATGGTTCGGATTACCAGTAAACTGCTTCCATTTAATGAAAACATGGTGGCAGATAGCACGAAAAGTGTAGTCTTTTCTTCCGATGTGCTGTGTTCTTGAGACAACGTAACGAGAAACCAGGCGAGAGAAGAGAGGGGAAAGGGAAGGAAAAAAAATGGGCAACAATGGCTTCCTTCTTATGGGATCTGCTGCACCGCTTTCCTCTCTACCTCTCTCCTACTTGTCCTTTGGAGTTCGCATTTATACCAGATTCATCAAAAGATTTTTCTTTCTTAATTTGATTTCTTTAATTAATTATTTAATTAATTAGTGTTTAATTTACGCTGTGTTTGGTTAGACTTATATGTTTTGTTTTTGGGGAGATGTAGCTGTGTCATTCATTATTCAAGAAACTAGAAATTTGCATGTGATTTTGATTACACTCAGAAATATTCACTTTATTGCATTAAAAAAGAAAAAAGAAAAAGAAACATTCACTTTATTCTATATTTTATATGAATATATAATATATATTGAGGAAATAAACATCAATTTTTATGTATTTGTATTATTTTATTTGTGTCGGTTTCCGTATGGTTGGATTGTGCTGTAATAAACAAAGCAAACAACTGTACATTTAATTTGGAGTTTGGTGGGAGATTTTAAGTATGGTTCTTGGGGATCATTAGGGATGTGTTAGTTTTGGATTTTACTGGAGATAGCATCATCCATCGTTATAAATTGTGTTTTCTCTATATATTTTATTTACAAAAAAATAAAAATAATATTTAGGAAATATCCCACGTATTAATTATTGTTCATTGAAAAATATTTTAAAAAACAATTACTTTACTTTTGTAGATTGCATTTTATTATGTAATATTCATGGGATCTGGGGTGTCCCTTTCTCTTGGAAATATACCATGGCTCTCTCCCACAACGAGGGTGGATGAGCCAAAAATTTATTGTTTTTTTGTGGTTTTCAAGAGTTGAAACCAATGTACATATTTTTAGTGCTTTCTTGGTGAAAATTTATTTGAAAGCGAGAGGTAAAGAAAAATGGGAAATAATAATATGCTATACGTACCAAAATAAGGAATAATTAATTGATCTTATTTTTTGGCAAATTTTCCGATATTTTTGAAAACGGAATGTGTGTATTTGGTCATTTTTGTTATTTTGATTTCTTCGTATTCCTATTACGTTACCACCACAAATTCTCAAACCAAAAAAAATTTAATTGGTCAATTAATACAACCAATACACAAATATCATTAATGAAAAAAAAAAAAAAAACTCATGACAGGTTAATGTTGTGAACTTGTGATAAGTCTCTTTGATTTTCAGCGTGAATAAGAGTGGAATCAAGCAATTTAAGTTGTAAATTTTCTTCACATAATATAATTTATAAATGGTTCAATTGCATAATTATATATCTATTGTAAAAAAAAATATATCATATCCATAATTAATAGTATGTTAGACCCCATAAAAATTGAACATAAAATCTCCTCTCAGAGAGATTGAATGTTATTGAGTTTTATAATATAATTTTCATGAGAAATTAATGCAACTAATCTCGAATATAAACTGCAGTCAAAAGCCATGGGTGTTATGGAAAATCTTTTAACTAAATGCCACCCAAAAAATAATTTAGTGCATATAACAATTACCACGCGGCCGCAAATTAAATAGTGTTTGAGACATTATTAAACACGTGTTCATTTTATTAATGCATCACTACCATCTTATATGTCATGGTATTTTAAATTAAATTAAAATTTCATTTTATACAAAAGTACACAATTTTTTTTACTTTTAGAAAACGCAAATATACATCATAATTCTTTAAAATTTTGAAATATAGCAGTCATTACTAGCACTTTAAAATCTTGTTTCCACGTCTAAATGACAATTACTTGCCGTAAATGTACCTATAATTTAGACTTTGGGAACACAATTCAAAACACTACTATTATGTTAATTTGGTGGTTGGGGCTGTTTAGATTAGACCCCGCCAATCGATTGTATTGATGGCAAATTAAAACTATATATTTTTATTATTTATAACATTATTGGCTTGACAATATATATTACACAAAAAACTTACAATTCTAAGAATGTTATTATAATTAAATAAAATCATAAAAAAGATGATGATTATTATTTTTGGTATAACGCGAGAATCCACAGTTGCTATCTTTCGGTGTGCATTGAATAAACCTCGGTAATGAAATATAATTATTTTTAAATAATTAAAATGAGGTCAATTTCCATGTTCCTTAAGCACACACAAACGTTATATTTATTTATTTGCAAAACGTTTTTCACATTGTATACTCCGTCGCTTTTCATCCACGTAAAGTGCTGGAAAAGTTAGGTTGTGAGGCAATTGCACAGGTTAGCCAACAATAAATTAACATGAGTTTAATTTTTAATTTTTAATTTATCATATCATTTGTTTAAATATATATATATATATATAAGAAAAAAAATTATATATATAAAGATACACCAATTAATTAAAAAAATTAGAAATCGAACAGGTTGAGTATTAATTAATGCATTAAAATAATTATATAATAAGAAAATTACTAATGTAGAATAGACACTCTCCCCATAATAAATGAAGAAACTAATATTCAATATTTTTTAAAGAAAATTAAGACAGCTTCAAATATTATTATTCATGTCTGAAAATTAAGTATTTACTTGCAGGGAGCCCAAGAAGGCCTGTTGGGCCAAGGTTGATTGAAGCCCATAACTTATGGGCCAAGGTACTAGCCCAGATATTGTACGCCGTCGTGCGAATTACTGCGAAATACGTATGGATGCTCAAGCTCCGCTCCATTACAGCTGCGGACGGATTTTGCTGAATATGAAGATGATTTCGGAGGTATTTCGTGCTTGATAATTATTTATTTTGCTTCGATTTGTCTGTCAGATTGTTTAAACAATTGCTATATTTTGGTCGGATTTGAGTGTGTATGTTACCGGTGAAAACTCTTGATTAGTTGGTAGCTTACTAGCTTAGCAACATGCTTCGGGAAAAACTTTTGTTGGATCAAAGCTTCAAATAGGTAGCTCACGCATTGCAATGTTGATGAACTCTGAAACCTTTTAATAGTTTTCACACAATCACAGAAATATATATAAGTGCTTGCGAAACCATATTACAGATCCTTTCCCCCCGTCATGATTATTCTATCTACCTTTTTTGGAAATTGAATGTCTTGATGCAATACGCATACATGAAGGCAAAGAAAAAAGTGAAACCGACCAAAATTAATGCAACTACTCCCATGAAGTCTAGATTGTACCCAAAATGGTTTTCGATGTACGTTTTCACCATTGGTTTGATAGGCACCCCCAACACGCCTATGGTGTCCTCCACATCACCATACTGGGATACAATCAATCCGTACACTGTCCAAGCCATTGGGCAGATCCAGTAATACCAAATCCACCACTTGGGTATCCTCTGTGATTTTTCAAGGTGGAAAAGGTTAGAACTTTATGAATACCATTAGTAGAAATCAATGCATGTCGATGAAGTTAACTTACTGGCATGGGGATGAAGAAACCGGAGAACAAGTTGAAAAGATAATAGAAGGAAGTTGCAAAGACTGCTGCCACTTGTAGGTTAGGTGTGATAGCTACCGTCATCATTCCGTAATATGTGTAGTAGAGAAGTGAGAAGAAGGTCACGAAGAAAAACCAGAAGAACTTAACAGCTTTCCATTCGAAGCTCATCATAGTGTACACCAAAAGTGTGTAATAAAAAGTTTGGACAAATACGTAAGGTATTTCTGTCACGACCTGCATGTAACCGAAAATGTTAGTAAAGATTTAACAGCTTAACTTTGGTTATAAACTTGTCCCACATGATGGGATTTCAAGTTTAACTTTCTGCTGCCTCCCGAAATAATGATTTGAAGTTTGACCCATCCTCAGCAGAAAATTCTGACTTGATTATAAACCCGAACACTGATCTGGTAATAAATAACCTGTGCCATTGCATATGGTAATGCTGAGTACATTCCCGCGGCTCTCTCCCTGTAGAACACTGGTCTCTCAGTAGCTATTACTGGCTGCACGGTACCGCAGTTATTGATTCCGATGAAAAGAACCGAAACGTACATGGCTCCAGTAACCGTTATGATATCGCTGTCAGTTTCCCTAGAATATGAAATTAGAAACCAAAAATTAAGATATGGCTGCCAAGTTCTGTTACCGTATTTTCTTGAAGACATTTGTTGAACTAGATATATACCTTTTAGCGCCTACACTCCAGAATATTGTTCCAAACATCAGTGCAGTAATCAAAGTAAAGAAGTATCTCGAAAGATTATAATCAGGGTTTCTCCAATAAGACCATTTTTGCTTCCATAAGCAGGTTTGAAATTGGTTCCATGTGGACAAAGGGTACTGGGTAGGGAAGTGCAAGTCTTTGGCCCTGGGATTTGGAATGCTCAACTGTTTCACTAGAGCCTTGTTTTGCCTGGGAAACAAGACGAGTATGTATCAGAATGGGTAAAAATTTGAACGGGGAAAGCTCCCGGGAGGTTTATCTTTACTTACGAGTACAACGCTGTTGTTTTGTAGTGCTCGCCAAAATCAATACCAAGTCGGAGTTCTGTTGCAACTGAGCTGACATCGAGCATCCAAGTGGCTGGATTACATTTGTCATCAATTTTCGGAACTCCAGGAATTGCCTGTGATTGTATAGAAGGTTTGATTTGCTTATCCTAATGAGTGCATTAAACATTTCTGGAGTATGTTGTACCTCGAAATAGTCGATGACTTTTTGTGAGTTTTGCCCTAATGGTCCTGCATATGTCATCTTGCCGCCTTTTTTCAGTAGAAGTAGCTGATGCATAATGACGCAATTTTTTTTAGAGTAACAATGAGGTAGAAATAGAAGATTTGCTCTGACATTTGAGGAAGCTGTATGATTTGTATTTTTACCTCGTCAAAGGCTTCGAAGATCTCAATGGCAGGTTGATGTATTGTACAAACAACTGTTCTTCCTGTGTCTACCGTGTTTCTCACAGTTCTCATTATGATAGCTGCAGCTCGTGCATCTAAACCAGTGGTTGGTTCATCCATGAATATGATGGAAGGATTGGCCACAAGTTCAACCGCTATGGTCAATCGCTTTCTTTGTTCAGTTGACAATCCGGAAATTCCTTGAATTCCTACCATGGCCTCCCCGAGATTATCCAGTTCAACCAGGTGCATCACTTCAGCTACAAAGATCTGCCAACATTTTTTCACTTAGTATTTGATTTAGTAATTAAATAAATTTATGTTTTACAGAAGAAAAGTTCTTGCCATTTTTTCTTCTTTGCTAACTTCTTTAGGGAGCCGAAGAGAAGCTGAAAAGATCAAAGATTCAAGCACTGTCACTTGAGGTGAGTGGATGTCATTTTGCTCGCAGTATCCTGAAATTCTGGCAAAAGTTTCTGGTTTTTGGGGGAAACCAGATATTTTAATGTCACCTTCGATATAACCCCGTGTTTTTCTTCCTGCTAGAACATCCATTAACGTAGTTTTTCCAGCTCCACTTACTCCCATTAATGCAGTCAAAACTCCTGGCCTAAATGCACCAGTTAATCCACAAAGTAATTGGAGTTTCTCTCCAGTTGCCCCTTTTTCTTTCATTTCCTGTGGAAAATGGATAAGCTTGATGTATCAGACCCTATACTTTACTTGCCGATACACGAACAAATGAAAAGATGTTTGTTCTTACCGGGGGAATCTCCACGAAGTAGTTTACATTGTCAAAGGACATGGATAAAGGTGTAAAGGAGAGAACCATTCCTCTCTGAGCTGCATTCCATCTTGTGTCACCAAGGCTTATATTTTCATTTTCATTTTCATTTTTTCCATTGACATTGGATTGGTTGCTCATCCCTTGCATTGATATATCTTTGTGAAAAAAATCTGAAAAATCTGAGTGAGCATCAAACTTTTGACAAATAATCGATTCTATATCTGAAGCCTTTGAATATTTGATACCTGTATCATTTCTATTCAAAGCTGATGAAGGTAGGGGGAATGAATCTTTTTTCATTTCTGTAAGTCCAAGTTTTAGCGTTTTGTAATTTTCCTGGTACATTCCCATCGTCAATGGCCGGTCTTTGGAAACTGTAGCTTGTTGATTTTGGAAGGCTGTCATACTGAGCGACATTAGGTGTCATAGCGACGTGAATTCTAGGAACACTTATGACAATTGGAGTTGTAAAACTTACGGTTGAGGTGCATGAGAGCGTAAGTGAATAATACATTGAAGAGAACCGTGAACCCCAAGAGGGCTGCTATGCCAATCCAATACCATTTTTCTTCGGGGAATATGTCAAAATTATTTAGCACTGCCACTCCTAATCTTGTAGCATTGTCTGAGGCCTGTAAATGAGACCAAATAGTTAAAAAAATATACATGCTTCGCGTTATCGATTTATGCTTGACATTATATGATATGATACAATCATAAAAAAAAATGGAATGTAACCATCGTTCATACCAATTTGCTCATCCATCTTGAAGCAAACATCTCATTCACGGTGACTGCATTATATCCATAGCTCAAGGGAGACATCCAATAACCCCACCTCCACCAGATTGGAATATTATCTGCAGTCGATGTTTATTTATGTGTATCCAAAACGTAACTCAGTGATAAAAAGAAAAAAGAAAAGCAGAAGAAACTTATGTGTGAAGGTAAATAACAAGTGAGTGATCAGCTTGGATTTGGTGTTATACTGCTAGTTTTATGTGTTGCCTGTCAGTAGGTGTTATACTGCTAGTTTTATGTGTTGCCTGTCAGTAGTCCAAATCCAAATTTTTAACTTCATGTCCGACAAAGCATTTGCAAGTCTTAGTTGTGTCTTGTCCTCTTACCGTTAATTAGGCTTTAGCCTCCAAATTAAAGATATAGATCCTTGCAATTTTATAAGACAGCAGCCAAAGAGTTATACTTCCTAACGAGCACGGAGCAGCCTATCAACTTTTGCATCCACTTATAGGTCAACATTAAGCACTTGATATTAGCTTTGACAACGAACATGTATTAATTTATCAGAAGCTATAACATGTGTTATGATTCAAGTAAGATCTTATGTAAGATAACCCAACAGAGAATTCAACATACATTAATATTGTGATATACACAAGCTTTTGGTTTTTGTTTGGAATTTATCTGCATTTTAATCTAGCTTTTCACATACGTAATTCATCACGTTGTAAAGTGATCGAACAAACCTTTAGGAAGAATAAAGCCGCCAAACAGAAACACGAATAGAAGAGCTAGAGATCCGCCAGTTTTTGAGATTATCATTGTCCTGCATACTCCTGCAATGAGCCTAAACAACCCTGAAGCCATTTGTTGAATCAAAAATACCCACAGGAGTTGCTTGAAAAACCTGAGAAAATGATAATTTACTTCTTGGTCATCGTCTATATCCTTTCACGAGAAGTGACTAAACAAATTAAGGGTATAAAGACAACAAAGTTTATATTTCTTTAAGGTTTGTCTTTAATGTCTTGCTCAGTGTCAGATAGTCAGAGGTGTTTTGATGCGATACCTGG
Organism: Henckelia pumila; assembly: GCF_033568475.1. Classification (NCBI taxonomy): domain Eukaryota; kingdom Viridiplantae; phylum Streptophyta; class Magnoliopsida; order Lamiales; family Gesneriaceae; genus Henckelia; species Henckelia pumila. The sequence continues at coordinate 93,259,698 of NC_133120.1, read as the reverse complement.
TGATACCGTGTTAGTCGATATGAGATATGCCAGTCCTAACAACCTCAAAACAAGTTCAAGAAAACTCTTTTATCTTGGCGAATTGGCCACCCAACTATAATATATAAAAGAAAATAAACTACATACTAAGCCTATGTAACAAAATCAGTTAGAATATACTTGATATGTGATCTTTAACTTAGCTCAACTTTTGCAGCCCTCTAATTGCTAATAATTGCATCACAATTCTTATGTTCGATTCTTTATTAGGTTCTTCGAAGATCAGGGTTGGAATCATATCACATTTATAAACTTATTATATCAATTGCTTACCAAATGCAATAATATGATTATCCATTCTAACAATCAAGCTAATAAAGTTCAAATTGACCTGATTTTGTTCTCTACAACATTGTGAAATTCATGAGTTTCTTTATATGTTTTAAACTGTGAAATAGTCTCAACAACATGTGCTTCACTTGAAGTTTGTGTCTTTCGGAAGCTCTTTTACCATTTGAGATCAAATATAAATAGTTAATCCCAGTTCTGTGGAAAACTCTCATTTAATCTCTCAGAAAGAACGTGCGAAAATATATTTCTGGTTACCTGCTTGCTTCTGGGGCAAATCCGATGGTATAGTATGTTATGATCGTCCATACAACAGACTCTAACATGGATATTGGTATTCGGAGCAGAAAGGTTGGCAGAGTGAAAACCCAAGGTGGATGAAGAAGTAGGTCCCTATGCTTATAGAACACTGGAAGTCTTTCCATGGTGAGTGAGATTTCTACATAACCATTGAATGCATTATTGATCATGCAAAACGCTAGTGCGCCAACATACACAGCAGCGTCCTCTTCATTCCGAGTGTGTAATTTGCTCCTCAAGAACACGGTTGATGTAACTATCGCGACAAATACAATTTGGACAGTCTTGAAGATATAGAAGAAGGAGTTTCTTTTTATCAAAAGCCATTCCTTGTCAAAGTTGGCTTTGAGAAGAACACTTTTACTGACTGAATACTTTTTACGAACCAGGGCTGCTTTGTGGCTTTTGTTCTTGTCGCAAGGGCCTGAAAGTTCATCTTGAAGCTCCACTCCTGTGTGAAAATCATTGAACATTTTTGCAAATTTGCCGACTGGAAAGTAGCTGTATGGCTTGCTTTTGTCTGCCCAGTATTGCTCCTGGTCTTTTCTTGATGTTACCTGCATTATCACTTAGATTTTTTTACGATATTTTTCTTCGATTACTGAATTCTAAATTAAACCTTTATTACCCTCCGTTCAATGTTTGATTTATGATATATAAGTTGGACCACTTAAGTATTGTGTTTCCTTGCATATTGTAGATGGTAACTTAACCAATTGCCTTGTGATTACCTCTTGTAGGAATTCTGCAATCCCCTTTCTCTCTGGACACTTGAACCCACAGCTCTCAAAGAACTCAAGTACGTCTTTTCTTGGGCCATGATAGGCGATCTGGCCTTCTGATAATAGGATTATGTCGTCGAAGAGGTTAAATATTTCTTGTGCTGGTTGGAGGAGGGACATCAAGATGGTAGCCTCTGTGAAGTGCGCAAATTGTTGCATACATTTGATGACCTGAAATGCTGTTGAGCTGTCTAGGCCTGTTGTTATTTCATCCATAAATAGTGATTTGAATGGTCCAACAATCATCTCTCCTGCATCAATCAAGGTAAGAATATTCACTGGGAAATAATAGTTTGCAGCGAAGCAAGCACTGTGAGACCTGCATAATTCTTAATCGTTGTTTCAAGAACTTTTTTATTTTCTTGTTCTGATTTTCTGCTTCTTTCTTTACATATTCATTTATCATTTACAGTTCTTTACATTGTTAATTCATCTAGGCAGGCATTGTAAAAACCTGTTGTCAGACGCTTTTTTTGACCTCCTGAAATCCCACGTCTCATTTGGTTCCCAACAATGGTGTCCCGACATTGTTCAAGTCCCAGTATCTGTACATTTAGAATTTTCTTTTATCGTTGATGTTAACGGTAAGAAGTCATTTTTTTTTAAATTACTTTAAGTTGCCTACTGTTTCTCATCTTACCTTGAGCGTGTAGTCAGTAAGAAGACTGCTCTCAGCTCCTTCTAGTGCAGTTGCCTTATTAAACAACACCACAAAGTTTAAAAAGATAAATGTCAAACTCATGTGATGACGACAACAATGACATTTATTGTCTAAGGCATTGAATCATCTTGTTCTACCTTCATAAAAAGGTCAACCTTCGTGTCTGGGATAATACCTTCTTCTTTTTCCCTTCTTGCAATCTCCTCCAAGAGTTCTAAAGATACTCGGAGAGTTAAAACAATGAGGTACTTGGTGCATTTTAGTTACATGATAGTTGACTAATTCCGTGTAGCTTGTAAAAAAGAAATAAATACCACATCGAGATCCAACCCCTTGGCACCTGGCAGAGAAATCTAGTATCTCTGCTACGGTCATTTCTGCGACATGAACATCGTTCTGACTGACGTATGTGGATGTCTTCTGAGGGACAAATTCTTTGAGTCCATGCCCGTTGTAAGTGATTTCTCCTCTTGCCTATTCCACATAGTTAAAAGAAAGGGATTCATTTTTTATCTCTTATTTATTTTTTTCTCAAGGGATCTAAAAGTTTTCATTGAATTCCCCTAAAAGTCTTGAATTTTGATAACTTCAAAACAACCGACCTTTAAGTTGGGACTTAACCTGCCTGCCAAAGCTAACAAAAGGGTTGTTTTTCCACTGGATGGTGGTCCTAATAGAAGGGTAATCCTTTGAATGAGCCCATAAAGAAAAAAAAACACACGCATAAGTTAGACCCGTGAGCGTTGAATAGTTAATGGAGATAACTCAATCAAATTGTATATCATAAATAAGTTCTAACATCTTGTAAGTAGTCAATTTAAAAGTGTCGCTGCTATGTGTGGCGCAACATCCTCTACTGCGTTAGGATGTTCTCTCGTTAGCTGAATAATAATTGAGGAAATCACAATTGGTCACCGTATGTCTTTTTACATTCAGAAAATTCTGGGGATGTTTGGTTTCATTTCTAGCACTTCCAGATATATATATATTTTTTTCCCTGAAAATGTGTTTTAAGAGATTGTATTAAAATTACTGTCTATGCTTGTTTTGTTTTCTAAAGGAGACATCTTTTTTTATTTTAAATGTAATATATCATGCGAGAATTGATCCATAGAAGTTGAAACAGATATACCTTGATGGTTTTATGATCCCAGAAGCATCTTTTAATATTGTCAACTTTGTTCGTTTACTCAGCTTGATTCCAAAGCAACTCAAAGCTGTCTCTGCAGAGTTACAAACCGTGTTTGGCAGCGTCGGAAGTGCTCTGTCACCTATGAAGCCATCAGCCTCGACAGTTAAGTTCTTGAACCTGACTTCTATGGTGGGAAGGTTAATCCCTACTCTGAGAAAATGTAAAGAAAAACCATGTATTCAGGCGTTTCGTTTCGTTTCGTAATGAGTAAACAAGGATGAGTGGCAGTAAGTTACTGATTCATTCGATGCCTAATCTTTTTCAAGAACTTCTCGTTGTCTTCCTCGGGAACCTTGATAGCCCTATTGATAAATTCTTGCCTAGCGTTCGCGTCGAGATTTGCTGCATCGACCTCTTTGTAAGCCATGTTGCTTGAGTTGTCATCAGTTTGCATTAAAGACTTTAGGTTCGCTCTCCGGGGCATTTCTAATGTAGGCCGCAACTTCTGTAGCTTATCCCAAATCAGAGCTTCTTCATTTGAATTTGCATGGTTTCTTACCAAGTTTTTCCCCTCTTATATTTTTGCTACAAGAGGAAACACTTACTTTTATAGTGTTCTCTCCAAAAATAAGGTTTGTTCTCAAGTTGCATGTCCAATGGGGCAACGCCAAGAAGAAAATGTGGCTGGGTTTCATTAGTCACGGTCGACAAGTTGTTTGTTTTCGTCTATTATGAAATTTAAAAGCCATATTTCGAAAATTGCTATAAGATATCTACATCACAAATATGAATTCAATGCTTTCATTATTCGTGTGGATGATAAAATTTCATAATATATAGTTTCAGATAACCTTCCAACAATTGTTTTTCGAGGTTTTGGATCAACTTTTTTCAAAGATTCCAATGGCATACAATACATCAAAACTTACCAACAAGAAAATTACCAATGGAATATCGAAAACAAAGGAATCGGATAAGATGCGTGGTTCGATTCTCCCGTCTAATCATTAATCATAGGGATTTATCGACTATTTTTTGAAGATTTTTAATAGTTCAGGCTAGCATTGAGCAACATTACAACTAAAAAACATAGATTTAAAAATCATATTGGACTACATATAATCGTTTTCGCCATAAATGTGAATATACTACACGTTAAATAACCTTCTTGGGAGTGGATTCAAAAAAAAACAACCTTCTAGGGAGTAGGGGGTCATTCCATATATATTTGAATTGTAATTTTGAAAGAGTTATTCTAAAATTTGAATATAATATATTATGGTAAAATTATAAGACAATAATATTTTAAGCAGTGATACACTGATACTTACCTATTTTAAGTTGTATAATTAGTATATTAAAAATTCGGAACGAGTCTCAAAGAACAGCACCTCATGCTGTTCACACAAAACGTCATCGTTTTGCGTGCGGTTAATTTCTTTTTGAAAAAATGAAAGTGCTTTCCTTTTTCAATAACTTTACTTTTTTCTTTTGTTTTTGAGGTTCGTTTACATTTTTTTTTCTTTACAAAATAGCTTCAAAGTTATTTTTTAAAACAATTATTCTCAAAACATTAACAAAATAAAATTCATTTTGATACGAATTATTGATAATTGACAAATTCATATTTGTAATAAATTCAAATAACCATTTTATTTTTTAAAATTATTTTATTTTATGAATAAAAAATATAAAAAAATAAATTTAAATTTATTTAAATTTTATATTATAACAAATAGTTGACTTACTGCTTGTATATTTATACATATTTAATATAATAAAATTATACTTTTTTACTGTATTTATATTAATATATATAATAATAAAATCACACTCTTACAGAAATCATATATACATTTAAAATATATTTTAAAAACTTATAAATTATAATAAATAAATATATTTTTTTAATAGTTTATATATCAAAATAAATTTTTTATTTACATTAACATACAAAAATTGTAATACATGTAAATAGCATAAGCAAGAAGAAAAGAAAATAATTTTATATTGCCAAAATGAAGGAGGTAACGTGATTATCAAAATGAAATGCAATGCTCTTTTAGTCCGTACACAAAAAACAAAAACAAAAACAAAAAACGAAAAATAAATTGACAGCTAGCAAAACGGTAGCGTTTTGCGTGAACAGTACAAGGTGCTGTTCTTAGAAAACAGCAGAGGATCATGTTGAAAAATGGAAAAACAGTAACACGATGACATATGACTTTTTAGTGAAGTTTTCACCTTCACCCTAACAACGTTGTACGAGAAGATACCAGTTGTGGTTAAAGTTTATGCTAACTTTTTAAGATTCTTAAAAATATTTTGATAAGACAAAGCATGAACGTTAGAGCTTGAACTTGCTCGAATCTGAGCGTAATTTCTTCATCACGAAGGGTAGTAAAATATTCATTATAGTTTAACTTTGCCCTATCACCACGTGATTCCACCGTACAAAATAATTTAAAATTTAAAATTCTGCTAAAAGCCTAAAACCTCCTTCAAGAAAAATTTCCTTCTAGAATCCAATTTAATGACGAATAAATAAAATCCACACACGTACCCACAACAGTCTGTTGAAGGGTCACAATTCCGATTGCAATGGATAAGTTTATATTATATCAAGAGTATTACTCCCGATATGTTAGAATCAGATGATCAATTGAGTTTGCACCAAAACACAGAGGAAGTAACACTTCCAAGTATAGTATAACCTGAAGCTGAACCGATTTGACTTACGAGGTTAACTTCTCAGTTGATCTAACCTTTCTCATTTAAATTTTTTTTTAAAAAAAAAAAAGAAAAAAGAAAAGCCATAAAGCATAAAAGAGAATCAAATCATCCGTGAGGCACAAGATGGCTTCTCACAATCACGGCGGGTATTTAATAGTTGATTATAAAATGGTTTTTATTTTTTAATTTGGAGATGGTTATTACTTATTATTTGGGTATCATATTGCCATTCCCTGAAAATGGGTTGTTGGGTTCCATCTTCCTAATAAAAAATTAAAACGAGTCATGTTTGGAGAAATAGACGTACCCGGAAAAATCGAGTTCAATGAACTCGCGTTAATAAATAAATTTGGCATAAAGGTAAAGGTAAAGAAATAAGCACTAAGACATGAAATAAATATTAGAGGTTCAATCTTGTGTCTGCGATAGGTAATATAATACCGTGTTAACTCGTACAACTAAAAGAAAATTTATCGTAAAGGGAACTATACACATTTTATGGCAACGAGTGAAGACAATCAATCTTCGGTTTCGCATGCAAATGAGCCATCGGTAAATTACCTTGCACGAACTACTAACTACTAGACTACCACTACTACTGACAGGTCGCAGCACCGTTAAGTTTATAACAAAACCCAGATGCTTGAGCAGGAATCCAGGTTATTTCCAGTATAAATTCCAGTTTTTGAACCAAGGCAGCAACATCTTTCATAACAGGGAGAAGGCTATCTACGAAACTGTACGGCCATAGCAAACGGATGCAATGTACAAGTTTTTGGCCCATTTCTCCTGTAATAAACCAACAAAAATGATCTGTTAGTGTCCACGAATCGAGCAGTAAAAGACCACAGTAAAAAGATGTAATTCTATGAGACAGATGAAATGAACCTTGACATGTGTGCTGGGAAAAGCAGATGTGCGAAGCGTCTCTTGTGTTTCATCAACGGGTTTTCTTCTTGGCATGCTCAAAACCAGTGCAGCCTGGTCAGAAGTTGCTGCTGTAGCAGTTATGCGGTAACCATTGTCCCAACGGCGATGGATGCCCTCACTTGGATAAAGAAAATCTAGCTCCACCACCTGCACAAATAATTACACGGTCAGCCTAGATTGTACGTCGTTGATGATTTAATAAATTGAAAATAGGTGATTATGGTGAATAACAAATACCTGATCTGAAAATCCTGCACCTCGAGACATGACGACTGCCCATCTATTTCCAGATGTGGCCATGGATGTGACATAAAAACCTTCCTTCCACTTTTTGTTTATCCATTTAAATGGAAATGAATCGCTAACTTTGTAAGATTGTTGTAAATACTGAGTTCCTGACTTGGACATAGTAAAATCAGTCAAACAAATCTATGACGTCCACCAGAAATTAACAAAGGATGATAAGCTTACCTTTAGACATTACTACCAATGAACTACCATTTGTAGCTCCAGCAACTGCAGTGATGTAAAAATTTTTCTCCCACTGTTCCAATATCCATTCCTGTACGCATTCCAAAATTTGCTTGAAATTCGCAACTTCTGTATGTCAAAAGAAAAGACAGAAGGTAATACTTTATTCTCGTCATGAATAAGGTACCTTGTGGAGGAAAAACGGCGAGAGTTCATAAACTTGAGCACTGAAGCCGGTGCCGGCATCCATTATTAGAGCCCACAGATTAAGACAAGATGCCACACAACTGATGAACAGGCCATCTTCGGTACCCTTTTCGATGTGCTGCGCAAGCCTTGAGTCCATCACATTATAATGATATCTGCAATACAAACAGAAGAAATAGTGAATTAGAATTATTGAGGTGCAAGCAAAATCCAAAAATTCCCATTAAACAGGGAAAAATCTTACAAGCAGAAGGTAAAATAATTGGTATGGAGATCGCATGGAACATGGCCATTTACTAGACAATTATTCGAAAGCTCGTCAATTTATTTAATAGGAAACGAAAAACAAGGAAATCAGTGATAACTACCTCTGCTTCATGGGCCTACGGGCGTTGTAAATGCTAATCCACTGCGTAGCAGGCATTCCCATGCGAACTTTCTTTTTAGGTTGTTCATCTTCCTCATCTTCAAAAGTCAGTCGTCCTCTCTTGTGACCAACCTGAACGATAAGCTTGAAGTGCAAAATATAAAATTAGACGCGCAGCTAAATTTTGTGCCAGGAAAACTTCTTTCCACAAGTAGAATTTGGCATGATCACCTTCTGTGCACCCTCAGTGTTGATTGGTCTGATTTCTGGATTTGGTCCCACAATCCCGTCAAAAAGGGAGATACATTTGGCGTAATTGGGTTCCTCGTCAAACTTTAAATTTACTACATAATCCACAAACAACTTAAATGGTTGTGGACAGAAGCAGCAAAGCGCCTCGGGTGAAGTCGCCATCTTTTTCTTGCAAACTAGAAACCCTTTGTTCTCACCCTATGGAAAAGCAGAATCATTTCAGAAATAGAAAAGAGCCGAAAGGGAGAAGGGTAGGAAGCAAAAACAAAATAAGCATATACTGACAATTAAAAATAGCTGCACATGGAGAATATTGGCACAGTAATTTCACAGACATACCTGAAATCCCTGCCAAGGCAAACGCCCACGCAAAAGGAAAACGAGCGTATACGCAAGAGATTCTAAATCATCTCTCCTGCTGCCAGTTCTACCTAAATGAGCATGAACACTTGCATATCGAACGGTTCCCCTGATGGCCAGAAAAACACACACTTCAGCAACAGCACATTATGATAGAAATGGGAAAAAAATTTACTACCACTACAAATAATAACGATAATATTAATCATATGATTAACATCAGCCATACCTTCATCATGACATGGGTGAGAATGGAAAGAAAATAGAAAATATAAAATGAAAACATGTCATTGTCCCAAATAAATCTCGAGACATACCTAAAAACATCGGGCCGCTGGTCATAATCAACATGCACACCTGTATTTCCATCTCTCCACCTAGTAGCTGATTGTGCAAAAAGAAATAGAATGATTTCTCAAAATATGATGCTAAATTATATGATGAACCAAGACACAAATATAAAGTACCTAAACCAAGATCAACCAGGTACAATTTTTTCTCATCACTGGTCCCTGGAGGCCCAAGCAAAAAGTTCTCAGGCTTCACATCCCCATGGACATACCTGCAAATGTTTAAATATTAGGCAAGTCACCAAACGTATTCCTCAAATCTATAATATCAACAGAAATAACCATCAAAAGTTATATTCTTATAGCACCAACAAAGCAACTTCATCTCATCTAGCGGTTCACAGATGTAAGAAATTCATCGGGATTAACATAGATCAAAATCCTAACTTATTCACGCATGAAAAACTTCACCCAGTTATGTTTGTCTTTCTTTTTTTTTTTCTTTGAATTCCAAAAAGTATTAGGCATCAAACAAACAGCTGTGCTCAAATAAAAGACATCAATTGCACTAGTCACTACATAGAAAAACTTAACTAGAGTCTAAACATCTCCCACTGACATTTGATGAAGGCCAATAATACTGTAAAGCAAAAGGAGTTTTCAATGTTTTTCTTATTAATTTGAAACTTGAAATATCAGACATGCCAATGAGTTTCTGCTCCTGCTAGCTATTTTCATTCTGAGATCAGGAAAAGAAATTGGTTCATGCAGAGATTCACACGCATGAATAGAATCCAGGGAAATATAGCAATAAAAGAATTCCATAAAGCTTCGAGGAAGCTTACGCAGAGATTCACACACATGAGTAGAGTCAAGGGAAACATAGAAACGTTCAGTAAAAATACTTCCATAAAGCGATGAAGAAATCTCACCCTCTCGAGTGCATTTTCTCCAATATAGATAGTGCTTCTATAGCAATGCATGCGACCATTTCAACAGACATCCTGAATTTGACAACATAAAAGGGTAATCAAGCAATGGTAAATTACCAATCACTGACAAAAACTTGTATCTTAGAGATGATCCACTCACGTGTGGGAGTTATTATTCCACACATCCCACAAACTTGGTCCAAGCATATCCATGACCTGCAAATGAAGTCTCCAACTGATCAATGGAACAATCATAAATCAAAAGGGGCGAGGAAAAATTTTTATAAACAAAGCAAACTGGATAAAATCAGTGACCAACATACCATCACATAATAGTCACCTTGTCGACCCTTGAAGTGCACTCGTGGAACACCGTGACTTCCACCCAGAGTACTGAGCACAATATAATTTCAAAGTAAAACATCCATAGCATCAACAACTAGCACCCAAAGCATCACAGTACATTACTTACTTGTACACTTGCCATTCATAAGGAGGGCCATAATTACACCCTTTACTATTACGATGTTCAAATTTTAGGGCCACCTGGTGAATGCAAGCACAGATACGTAAATATAAAAAGGAAGATCATGAAAATGTTTGACTTTGGTCAAAGCAGAATGTATACCTCTGTAGCTCCAGGGCCCGTTCTTTCACTGATGGAACCGCCAGAAACACGGCGGCCGACATATACTTGTCCGAAACCTCCCTTACCAAGCTTCCTCTCAGTTCTGTACATTGGTGAACCACCAACCTGAACCTGTAGCACACAACGTTGGAGTTAAATTAATTAACAAAATTGGGTATCTTATATCATAATAAGCACCCAACAATGCAAATCAAGGTTGATTAGATTCCGCTGCTATTTCACTTGTAAACTTCAACTGCATACAACATAATATCTTTTACACACTCAGTTCTTCAATATATAGTCTAACTAATACGTCCGAGCATTCTTTTTTTAATCTCGATGGCCCTACAAGACCAGAAAAATATAATTTCAAAGGATTGTATGCGATAAAACCCCTAGGACATTCACAACTTCAAGATGACAGCATAACTCAAATTCTGACAAGCTAAGCATAAAGCACAATCACAATCATGCATTCGACAGCTAGAAAAGAAAATAACAAAAATATAAGAACATAATTACTCAATTAGGACAGGTGGGATATTTTTCTTCAGTTTACGATCTACATGAAATCCAAGTACCCAGATAGGTTTGAGTGAGCAAATTTAACTAAATAAGGAAAATACATGGCTTTGGTGATCAAAGTTTACTTACGGACAATGGACAAGTGGAAAGTGGGAAATGTTCAAGGGAAAAGATGCCTGAAGATATTCAAAAGACGTATAAATCTAATTGCATCGGACAAGTGTTCACCAAAAAATCCCAGCCCCAAAGTATGAGAAGTAAACAAGGACAAAGTTCAACTCCAACATGTAGTCTCACACCAGCAATATTATACAATAATCTAAGCTGACAGAACAAGTGATTCAGTCACTGCCATAATCAAAGAGACGTTAGTTAAAAGTATTGCTTCCATCTTCTTTCTTACAGTATATAAATTACCTCCCACTTACGCACAACATGCAAACAAATATCCAAAAAGAAATGCTTATCTATCAAAACACAAATCTAAACTCAAATACGTTCACAAACAAATCTGAGATCCCGCTTTCCACAATCAAGATGGAAAAGCTTCAAGCTTCAGATACAAGCTCACCAATAGATCATGAAACCAAAACTTAATACAAAAAAATCATAAAAATATAATTTTTATAATATATGTACATAAAGTCTCACCCTTTCTGGGATAGGTGTTGCGGCTAACTCGTCATCGCCGGCATTCCCTTTGTCAGGGCTCTTCCCGCCACTTCCGTAATCGTCCATCAGCTTTTCCCCCACCTCCTCTATCCTTTCTGGTTGTTCCAAAACCCTTTCTCCCTGCTCCTCGACCTCCCTAACCTCGACAGCTGCTACAGCGGCAACTACTTTGTCATCCACGGGCTCAGCAACCGCGACGGCTGCAGCTGCTTCTGCTCTTCTTCTCCTTGTTCTTGTTGCAATAGCCGCGTTCTCCTCAACAACTGGGATGATATCTTTGTCTGGATTTTGATTGATGTCGTTATGTGGTGGCTGCTGCTGTTGCTGCTTCCCTCTCCGGCCTCTGCGCACTCCACTACGCAGCACCGGCATCGTTCATCCTCCAATTCTCATACCTTTTTACCCTAAAAATTCCCATAAATTTATCAAGTTAAAAGGAATACATAGATACACACGCATTTGCCCGTCATCCAAACACAGGTATAAAAAAATTCAGAATCACTGTGTTTGCGAACTAAAATCGGTGTCGAACACCAATAACAGTGATGCAATCAATAAAAAATAAGGCATAAAAATAGGGAAACACACTAACCAAAAATAGTGATTCGATTGCAGTAACAAGTGATGATCGAACAATCTTTGGAGAGTGATTGAGCTGAAAAAACTCACCGATCGCCCAGATTTTCCCGATAGTTATGAAAAAAATTAGGGATCTGTAGAAAGAAGAAGCGATCGAATTTCGTCGATTTTAGAGAGAGGAAAAACACACACAATTTTGCTCTCGGAGACGGGGCCCGGATTCTGTATGTATATGTGTACGTATATTTTCGGGATTAAAAAAAAAATTAAACACATATATAGCGGTGTTTTCACCGTCGATTGCCGTGTAACGAACGGTGTGGATTAGGAGATGGAGATTTTTGGAACTCCGTGGTTTTGAGGAGGTTGGGTTATAATTTAGAAAGACGAAAAAGGGTTTGAATATCTATGTTTTTCGAGCGGAAGCAAAGGGATAATGTCGTAAAATGACAAATTGGTGATGTTTTGAACTTTTTGTTTTTTGGGAAATTGTAATGTTTTGAAATTGGAGATTTGTTCTTGGCCTGATTTGGTTGGGATTTTTTTATCTAATTTAAAAATACTTTAAAATAAATTTAAATAATTTGTGAATATAAATTTTGAAATAATTTCAGATTTAAATATTTGCGTATATTCGGTATAAGTGTTTCCAATAAACTAAAAATAATTTATTTTGTATCTTTGGCTTTAAAACAATAATGAGACGCTGATTCAGCTTTTACAAAAAATAATACTGGTAAAAAGATTGATATCAAAATTATTTATTGATCAAACACGACCTCTTTGGTTTTTCAATTTCTCTCTTTTGTTTTTAAACATTACTCACTTCTTCGTAATTTATAAATTCAATTATTTCTGAAAGAAAAAAATGAATTTTGAAACTATCCCTCGACTTCCCAACATTTGATAAATTAAAAAGATGAAGTTCAATTTTTCCTATCTTTTTACTACACTTGGTTAGTTGGTTTCCACCTATTTTTGTATGTTGTAACTTGTGAGATGTATGGTTGATTAATTTTGATGCTTGATATTTTTGTAGTATTCTGAGTTTTGACCCGAGTAAGAACTGACTAGTATCCCGAGTTGGGGCCGACGAATCGATGACCTAATTGGTCGATGGCGATTAGATGATCGATCTGTCGGGAGTGGGAGTCGCAAACCCAATATGATCGAGACGTCGGGCTGAACAGATGGTAAAAAGTGTCGAGGAAGCTGAGAATGAAGGTTCAAGCCCAAGCTCTTACGAGGACCAACATGGGGTAGTGGAGAAAGAGAAGTCGTTTGAGAAGACGATCATGAGATATTGGAAAAGAGAGGTACTTTGTAAAGAAGCGGAGAAGCTTGGGGTTTGAGGACTAAGGACCGAGCTTAAAAGGTACATAGTTACGAGAGATAAAAAAAATGATACCAAATCAAATCCATTATTACTTTGTCAAGATATCACCATATCTCTGGATAAAGAAAAAATATTTGATAAGAAAAAAGTTTTGAATCTAAAAGAGAAGCAGATCTTTGCATTCGAAAATGCTCGTCGTAGGGTTTGTCCATAAATAAGAGATTGACCCCATACTTTAGATATTCATAACACACACACTTACATTTATCTTGAGTTTTATATCAATAGCGACTTAACCATTTGAATGGCCTCGTAAAAAATCTCTTACAACTTCTGGTCATGAGTTATTCGATGTGCAGAAAATCGACATCGATTTACGGGTAAAACTGTGTGAATATTTTGTGGGAGGAGATTGCCACATGTATTCGTCTTTTTCTGATGATAACAAGTCTGATACGTGAGTAAATAACATAGAGCATAAAATAAATAAACATTGAAATAAAGAAGTATAAACTATTATGAGTTGAATATTGAAAATTATTTGGACTTTAATCCTCGTTGTATCATAATTTCTTTACATACCCGATTAGGTCATCCAAAAGTCAAGTCAAAAGTACGGATCACATGTTTACATATTTTAATTATTACTTTTAAAAAATGTTTTTTAATTTTTTTTTTAAAAAAAAACCATGTATAATTGTAAATTATTAGTAAACCCACGACATCAAAGTTATGTAAGAAAATATGCAGAAGTAAAATTGAATCACATACCCACATAACACATCAAAAATAGTTACTGCTAATGTATTAAAGATTTAAAGCAAAATATATATATATATATATATAAATTTTTAAAGGTAAACCAGTTTCTCGGTCGAGGCCCGTAGTGTGTAAACTAGTTGGACCCTGGCCCAAATTTAAGTAATTAAATACACGAATTTGGGCCACTTGATTCTATCTGTCTAATTGGACCACATCTGGACTCTTTCTAGCTAAATAGCCGCAATTAGGTTTTCAATTTGGGTGGGTTCGGGTCGGGTTGACGATAATAATTTTATAAATTTTCTCAAACCAAACCCAACCCGACCCGAACCCGAATCAACACGAAAATGCCCAACCCGAATCCGAACTCGACTAACCCAACCAACCCAATTTTATTTTTATTTTTTTAACCAAATTATTAAATAAAAATTCAAAACACACAATAATAATAATAATATTTAATTTAATCACATAATAACAAAATCTAAGCTTATATATAATTTAAATTTGAACTTTTAGTTGTAGAAAATTTAAAGTATACCTATTACAAAAAATTAAAAAAATATTTTAAAAATAAAAATTGTACAAAATAAACATTAAATGACGAAAATATATTATATCAATATATAATATTTTTTTTCAAACATACAATGTATAAAAATGTAGTAAATCTATATTAATTTTATATAAAAATAATAATAATTAAAAGTTTTGGGTCATTTCGGGTCGACCCGGGTTGACCCGAACCAACTCGAACCCGACTAATTTTTTCGGGTTAGCTTTTGGGTCAACCCGATTCGACCCAAACCCAAAAACCTCCAACCCTAACCTGATATTTTTCGGGTTGAGTCGTGTCGGGTTGACGGGTTGAATTGAGTTTTGACACCCCTAACCGCAATGGCTTAGTAGTCCAACTTTGTTCTGATTCCGACATGGAGTTGACGACTTGTAGGCATGTAGACTTGATATCTGTTAAATATTTAACTTTTTATTTTCATGATATGATTTGTGCAGATATAATTTCTAAGATAGTTATTAAAATAATTCTATAGGATATAGAGTGATTATGAATAAAATTTTATTTTTATAAGTAAACATCGAATTAATTGTGAATAATAAATCATATATATCTCATTTTAATCCATATTGTTTAATAAATTTAATTTTTAATAATTTGTGCAAACGAGGTTGTTTTTAGCAAAGTGTAGCATGGTTTGTAGCACAAAGTGTAGCAGAGGATTTCGTCCCCTAAAATAAACACAAAGTGTAAGGCCCGGGATTATTTAATTTTAATTCGAGAATATTTAATTTGGGAATATTTAGAGTTTAGAATTAAATTCTAATATTCTTAAATGAATAAGGATTGAAATTGAATTAAATCGCTTTTCCGGGGACTGAATTGCAAATAGCCAAAAGTTCAGGGACTAAACTGCAATTTGGCTAATATTTATCTACACTTATACCTTATTCAGCCAATTTACACGTGAATGAACAGAAAAGAAAAGAAAAGAAAAGGAAGAACGGCTGAAACCTCAAAACTCCATTTTTGTCTCTTAAAAAGCTTCGATTTTGTGTGTTTCGGTTGTCAGAAATTTCAGATAAATATATATCTGCGATCACCGCTCCGAGACCTTCGTTTTGGTACAAGTTTCATTCACTTTTCTCAGACTTTATTTTTATGTTGAAGATGGGTTGTTCTTCTTTTTGATTATATATGTGCTTCAACTAGTGCTGGTTACGTATTCGCTGACGGTTCGGAAAAAGACTGTCGTTCGGATTTTATACGATTTTAGCAAGAAAAATTCGAACCCTATCCTATCTGATTATGATGATTTTTATGGTATTGAGATGATATTATGAGTTATCTTGCTTGTTGGATTGCTTGTGATATTGTTTGGATTGCCGGTTTTTAGCCGTTACGCCGTCGATTTCCGAATTGATACACTTTCGATTTTGTTGAGTTGGCTATCCTGGAGATTGAATGATAAGCTGATCTTTGAGCTTGTGAAACTTCATTTTCAGATTTGGTGTGAAGTGTTCGAAACTCGGGAATTCAACGTTCGAATCGGAATAGAAAACGCTTGAGGTTTGAAGTAGTTTGAGTGATTAAATTGCAACGACTTCGAGCAGATTTTGATATATGTTCATCATGTCATGTAATTGCAGATTTTAAGTACTTTCAGACGTGCTATTAAAAGGTATAAATGACAGCTAATCCAGATGGGATAGAATGCTCGAAATAGCTATTGTTTCGAGTATTCCCTTGTTAATCATATACTTAGTTGTTTATGTATTTTTATGTGATTAGATGTTTTGATTGCTTTGCTTGCTTATTTGATTAAATGTTCAAGGTGTTTTATAGCATTTAATGCATACAAAACATGTTGCATTCATCGTGAACTCCAGCCTGAAAAGCACAGAGGGTTGAAAGGCCTAGAGTGCATATGACGTTTGGAGGGCTGTAGTTGAGTGGCACGGATTGTAGACTTACTTCCAGAGCCAGAAGACTCACTATAGTTGCACCAAAGTCAGAGGAAATAAAGTATTTGACATCACCTCGATTGGGTGAGTTGGTGTTTGTTGAAGATTTTATTTTCTCGGGATCCCAAGAACTTATATTCGATTGATATCAGCTTGATAGCCTCTTTTGCCATATGCATTGCATTCACGTTTATTATCTCGCGCTTTATGTTGTTTATACTGGGATTTTATTCTTACCGAAGGTATCCGGCTATTGCTTTGTTTTGTATGTGTGCATGGCAATAGGTGGGGCAGGAGCTGGTCAGAAACGACAAGAATAGCTCGAGAGAGAGATTAGCAAGTGGTGATTTCGGGTATAAGAAGTAGAGATTATGTCAAACTTGTATCTTGAACTTGAGTTTGTTTAGTACTTGGAACATATAGACATGTATGTTGGTCAAGAACAAGAGGATGTAACGTCTAGTGAGTTGTATATCAAGTCCATGTTTTGTTACTTGATTAACTCATGGTTATGCATGATTATGCTTATATTTTGAAGCATGATTCATGTTTGTAATGTTATAGGATGTTTGAGATTCAAAACAGGGGCAAAATCTTCATTTTCCAGCTATTTTGGTGTGGAACCCGAGTCCTAGGCGTGCTCGCCCAGCTAGGAGGCGCGGCCGCGCCTAACCAAGGCACCTTGGGTGCCTTTGCCCGAGCCTTAGGAGCGCCCGCGCCTAAGGTGGAGCGCCCGCGCCTACTTCCTTAAAAAAAAAAAAAATTGTCGATCTTTTTGCGACGCGTTTTTGCGTCGCCAAATGTAAGGTTATGCGTCGCCAAATGTCTGGTAGTGCAGATTAGCTATTTTTAGTTATTAATCGCCCTATAAGATTTGATTAGCACCCGAGGTCCCCACAACAGGTGGTATCAGAGCATAAGTTTCTGGATTTAGATAGAAGTTGATGAGCGGGGTAGATTGAGTCTGTCTGATTGATTGATATCACATGAGATGACATGTAGTATCTGATTATGTGCATTATATGCTAGCATGCTTGATATTGCAATATTATGTAATTGCATTATGATGTGCTTTCATTGCTACTGCATGCTATATATGCAATTGTGTTCCAGATTATCCTCAGTCAGAACCTGAATTCTCATGAGAATGCATGAGAATGCTTATCTGAGAAGGATGGAATAAATTGTTGCATATGATATTGTTTATGCACTAATCTGTTAGGCAATCAGATATGCCTCCTCATAAAGCACCGGCCACTAGATATCCATTAGCGGTTCCTCAAGCTGAACCAGCAGTAGTACCACCGCCAGTTGTTGAATTTCAGAATGCACAGGGTAGTACATCTACTGACCCTATGGATCCTACTGCTACTCCAATGGAGACTTTGTTGAAGCAATTTCAGTCATTCAAACCGCCAAAATTGAAAGGAACAGAAAACTCAGTTGATTGTGAAAATTGGATTGAAGATATAGAACAGCTGTTTGAATCACTTAATTATACCGATGATCGTCGTATCAGATTGGTAATACATCAACTTCATGAAGTTGCCAAAAGTTGGTGGATTACGACAAAACGTGCGTTGGAACAACGAGGTATGACTATTACCTGGACTGTCTTTAAAACTGAGTTCTATCAACGTTTCTTTCCAGTCTCCTATAGGAAGGATAAGAGTGCTGAATTTGCCAATCTGAGGCAAGGCAACTTGAATATTGAAGAATATGTGGCCAAATTTTCAAGTCTTTTGAAGTTTGCTCCACATATAGCAGCGACTGAGGAAGGCATGGCAGATCAGTTTATTAATGGCCTCAATCCAGATGTGTTTACTTTGGTGAATAGTGGACGACACAATACTTTTGCTGACGACTTGAATAAAACTAAGGGAGCAGAAGCGGGGTTATTGCGAAAAAGAGGAGCACCGTTCATTTCACAGCCAGCCCCACAGCTTGTATCAGCATCAGTTCCACAGAATCCGCCACAGTTTCAGCAACCATCTCCCAGATTTGAGGGAGGAAGCAGTGGCAGAAAGGATTCTAGATTCAAGCCAAAAGATAAACAGTTCAAGAGGACAGGCAGTAGTTCTTCCAGTTCTAGTGGACAGAGACAGTTTGGTACAGGTCAGAGAACTGGTGAGTCAGGAGTATTTTGTGGAAAATGTGGGGGACGACATGCTATTGAACAGTGTATAGGTGTATTAGGGAATTGTAATATTTGTCGTCAACCAGGTCACTATGCCAAAGTATGTCCCCAACGAGCTATTGGTGCAAGTTCTTCTCGACAAGCACCTCAGGTAGAAAGACAATCAGTGCACTCATTCAGCCTCAACAACAGACCAAAGCAGGAGGAAGTCAGACTGTTACTCAACCTCCTAGACAACAGGCTCGAGTATTTGCACTTACTGAGGAACAGGCTCAGGCATCACCTGACGATGTCATAGCAGGTAACTGCTCTATTTATGGTTATCCTGCCTATGTTTTGATAGATACAGGTGCATCACATACATTCATATCTGAAAAATTTGTTCTGATGCATTCTTTATTGTCTGAGCCATTGCCTACTGTTATTTCTATTTCTTCACCTTTGGGTGAAGGTATTATCTCTGTTCGAATGATTCGCAATTGTGCTTTGCAATATGACGAGAATGTGATTGATATAGATTGTATAGTACTTGGTGAAAGAGTTGATGCCCCGTTAGCCAACTTGTGGCTAAGGGCTTTGAGAGTGTCTTTTTGTAAACAATCTTTGTTTAATATAATATACGTTCTTTAAATGGCGTTCACTTTATCTTATTATTATATAATGATATACTATTGTTATTTTGATAAAGACCTTGAATATATTAAAGTAAGATGAGATAGTGAATATAGAGAGATCACTGTCATGAAACACATCTTATGTTCACTGTACATTCTAAACAGTTCCTAGTCAATTGAGTCATCCACAAATAAGGATAAGGATCGCTCGAGATTGAGACTAGCATTTGCGATGCCGAGTACCACGTTTCATTGGTATGGAACATAGAGATGTTCGAAGCATGCAAATGGATATTCATATGATGAATGATCGAACTACCCTATTCGGACTTTCCAAGTGGTTATCACTTATCGAGTGGATATAGTCCGCGGTTTTGATTGTACACCATTAGTCCTTATTACTTGAAACATCATTGAGACTCTATATGCTAGTACTGTGCTTTGACTCGTTTACCGACTCTATTAGGGTCATCAGGTGTCGGGATTGGGTACAGTTACGACACATATAGGAGTCGATGCTTTGTTGTCAAGGATTCACCGCACACTTGCGAGTGTGGATATCCTATGCAATCTGAGGAGATATTAGTGTGACGAATCTCTGGCCAGAGTACATGATGTATTTTAGGTTACTTGGTTTCCTAGTAGCACATGCGATGTCACTATTTGATCTTCAAGATGAATTGCAAAGTTATCGAATCTCGAACGACTCTCGATTTACCAATGGTTGTTGATTCGATCGGGATATATGGATGAAGGGACCGTACTGTACGCTAACCAAAATCTATTGGTTCTTGCAGGCACTATCAGGGATACAGCTAGCCGTGAGCTCACAACTCCTTGTGACTCGAAACAACAATTTCCGACTTACCCAACGAATCATGGTAAGAGCGCGGCATCGGATCAAAAACTGAAATTTCAAAAATTTCAAAAAATCAAAAAATTAAATTTTAAAACTTCCGCTGCACCGGGTATCACTTTCTTTTTCGATCCGAAGAACGACCGTGTTCCAACACTTGGATTATCAGATTTCGATTGTATTGTCGGTATAGACATGTTAACCAAGTACAGGGCGACTGTAGATTGTTTCCAGAAAGTGGTCAGATTTAGACCAGAAATGGCAGCTGAATGGAAATTCTACGGTAAGGGTTCTCGAGCCAAGATCCCTTTGATATCTGTGTTATCTATGACCCGTTTATTGCAGAGAGGTACGGAAGGATTTTTTATTTATGCAATCGATGTATTGAAATCCAGTCCAGCAGTAACAGATATTCCAGTTGTGCATGAATTTGCTGATGTATTTCCTGATGAAATTCCTGGTTTACCTCCAGTTCGAGAGATAGATTTCAGCATTGATTTAATGTCAGGTACTATCCAAAGATCCTTACAGAATGACACCTATTGAATTGAAGGAGTTGAAAGATCAGCTGGAAGATTTGTTGGCCAAGGGGTACATTAGGCCGAGCGTTTCACCTTGGGGTGCTCCGGTACTATTTGTACGAAAGAAAGATGGTTCAATGCGCTTATGTATTGATTATCGTCAATTGAACAAGGTAACCATCAAGAATAAATATTCACTACCTAGAATAGATGATTTGTTTGATCAGCTACAGGGTTCGAGTATCTACTCTAAGATTGATTTGCGATCCGGATATCATCAACTGAGGGTACGAGATGAAGATATCCCTAAAACTGCTTTCAGAACAAGGTATGGACATTATGAATTTATCTTCATGCCTTTTGATTTAACCAATGGTCCTGCAGTATTTATGGGATTGATGAATCGGATATTTCAGAAATATTTGGATGATTTTGTCATTATTTTTATCGATGATATCTTGATATATTCCAAGAATGTACATGATCATGCTGAACATCTCAGAATCATTTTACAGACTTTGCGAAATGAGAAATTATATGCCAAGTTATCGAAATGTGAATTTTGGTTGCAGAAAGTTGTATTTCTTAGGCATATTATTTCAGGTGATGGGATTTCAGTGGATCCAAGCAAGGTAGAGGCTGTCCTGAATTGGCCTAGACCTACATCAGTGCCAGAAATACGGAGTTTTATGGGCTTGGCAGGGTATTATAGACGCTTTATCAGAGATTTCTCCAGCATTGCAAAGCCTATTACGCAATTGACTCAGAAAAATATGCCGTATGTCTGGACTGAAGCATGTGAAACTAGTTTCTTGGAGTTGAAGAAAAGACTTACAAGTGTACCTATCTTGACGATTCCATCAGGTACGGGTGATTTTGTTGTATATTGTGATGCTTCTCACAAGGGTCTGGGTTGTGTGCTTATGCAAAAAGGTCATGTTATCGCTTATGCTTCGAGACAGTTAAATCCACACAAGACTCGATATCCTATCCATGATTTGGAGCTTGCCGCTATTGTCTTTGCATTGAAAATATGGCGACATTATCTTTATGGTGAGAAGTTTGAAATCTTTTCTGATCACAAAAGTTTGAAATATCTGTTTTCGCAATCAGAATTGAATATGAGACAGCGTAGATGGCTTGATTTATTGAAAGATTTCGATTGCGAGATCAAATATTATCCAGGAAAATCGAATGCAGCTGCAGACGCCTTAAGTAGAAAGGTATGTTCTTTATTCTTGTCTACGATAGGTGTATCTTAATTGGTGGAAGATTGTTGTATTTCTGGATTAGTATTTGAAACAGATATACAGCCTATTCGTGTTTGTGCTATAAAAGCTGAGCCAGAACTGTTAATGAGAATCAAAGAAGCACAGAAAGAGGATCCGAATATTCAGAATTCGATTGCTATTGTCAGATCTGGACATCAATCTGAATATCAGGTCAGTGCTGATGATGTGTTATATGTGAATAATAGACGTGTTGTTCCAGATATTTCAGCTTTGAAACAGCAGATATTGAAAGAGGCTCACAGCAGTCGATTTAGTATTCATCCTGGTGGCAGAAAAATGTATAATGATCTGAAAATGCAGTATTGGTGGAAACAGATGAAGTCAGATGTGACTGCATTTGTATCCAGATGTTTGAATTGCCAACAGGTGAAAGCTGAACGGAAGAAGCCAGGTGGTCTATTACAGAGTTTATCAATTCCAGAATGAAAATGAGATCATATTTCCATAGATTTTGTCACACAGCTATCACGTTCATCCAGAGGGTGTGATGCCATTTGGGTGATTATTGATCGTTTGACGAAATCAGCATGTTTTATTCCGTACAAGATGACGTACAGACATGATCAGATGGCAGAAATCTACGTCAGAGAAGTGGTAAGATTACATGGTGTGCCTAAATCTATCGTTTCATATCGAGACCCTAGATTTACATCACATTTTTTGCATAGCTTGCAACAAGCTCTTGGTACTCAATTGCATCTGAGTACAGCGTATCATCCTCAAACAGATGGACAGTCAGAGCGGACTATCCAAACACTTGAGGATATGTTGAGAGATGTAGTACTAGACTTTGGTACTAATTGGCAAGATTCATTACCACATGTAGAATTCTCTTATAATAATAGCTATCAGACGAGCATTGAGATGACTCCTTTTGAAGCACTGTACGGAAAGAAATGCAGATCACCGTTATATTGGGATGATATCTCAGATGTTCCTGATGTTGGGCCTGATATGATCCGGGAAATGATAGAAAAAGTGAAGCTTATACAGAAAAGAATGAAAACAGCTCAAGACAGACAAGCAAAGTATGCAAATATCAGACGAAGACCTCTATCTTTTGATCAGGGAGACAGAGTTTTCTTGAAGATTTCTCCGTTTAGAGGTACAGTCAGATTTGGCAAGAGAGAAAAATTATCTCCGCGTTTTATTGGTCCGTATGAGATTATTGAGAAGATAGGCAATTTTGCTTATCGACTCGCTCTTCCTCCATCTTTGTCTGGTATTCATGACGTATTCCACGTCTCTATGCTACGGAAGTATCAGCCTGATCCTTCCCATAATCTTCAGCTTGATGAAGCTGAACTTGACGAGAACTCTCAGTTATTTTGAGCAGCCTATTCAGATTCTTGATCGCAAAGATAAACAGCTCAGAAATAAGACAATTCAGCTAGTCAAAGTTCAGTGGAGTCGACATGGCACTGAAGAAGCGACTTGGGAGACTGAGTCAGATATGAGACAGAGATTTCCAAAGTTGTTTCATTGATGTGAGTTCTTATTCTGCTTTATGTTATTTCATTCTCTTATGTGTATACAGATTATCTATACAACTTGCTTATGAATTCGAGGACGAACTCATACCTTAGTGGGGAAGAAATGTAAGGCCCGAGATTATTTAATTTTAATCCAAAAATATTTAATTTGGGAATATTTAGAGTTTAGAATTAAATTCTAATATTCTTAAATGAATAAGGATTGAAATTGAATTAAATCGCTTTTTCGGGGACTGAATTGCAAATAGCCAAAATTTCAGGGACTAAACTGCAATTTAGCTAATATTTATCTACACTTATACCTTATTCAGCCAATTTACACGTGAATGAACAGAAAAGAAAAGGAAGAACGGCTGAAACCCCAAAACTCCATTTTTGTCTCTTAAAAAGCTTCGATTTTGTGCGTTCCGGTTGTCAGAAATTCCAGATAAATATATATCTGCGATCACCGCTCCGAAACCTTCGTTTTGGTACAAGTTTCATTCACTTTTCTCAGACTTTATTTTTATGTTGAAGATGGGTTGTTCTTCTTTTTGATTATATATGTGCTTCAGCTAGTGCTGGTTACGTATTCGCTGACGGTTCGAAAAAAAACTGTCGTTCGGATTTTATACGATTTTAGCAAGAAAAATTCGAACCCTATCCTATCTGATTATGATGATTTTTCGGTATTGAGATGATATTATGAGTTATCTTGCTTGTTGGATTGCTTGTGATATTTTTTGGATTGCCGATTTTTAGCCGTTTTGCCGTCGATTTCCGAATTGATACACTTTCGATTTTGTTGAGTTGGCTATGCTGGAGATTGAATGATAAGATGATCTTTGAGCTTGTGAAACTTCATTTTCAGATTTGGTGTGAAGTGTTCGAAACTCGGGAATTCAACGTTCGAATCGGAATAGAAAACGCTTGAGGTTTGAAGTAGTTTGAGTGATTAAATTGCAACGACTTCGAGCAGATTTTGATATATGTTCATCATGTCATGTAATTGCAGATTTGAAGTACTTTCAGACGTGCTATAGAAAGGTATAAATGACAGCTAATCCAGAGGGGATAGAACGCTCGAAATAGCTATTGTTTCGAGTATTCCCTTGTTAATCACATACTTAGTTGTTTATGTGTTTTTATGTGATTAGATGTTTTGATTGCTTTTCTTGCTTATTTGATTAAGTGTTCAAAGTGTTTTATAGCATTTAATGCATACAAAACATGTTGCATTCATCTTGAACTCCAGCCTGAAAAGCACAGAGGGTTGGAAGGCCTAGAGTGCATATGACGTTTGGAGGGTTGTAGTTGAGTGGCACGGATTGTAGACTTACTTCCAGAGCCAGAAGACTCACTATAGTTGCACCAAAGTCAGAGGAAATAAAGTATTTGACATCACCTCGATTGGGTGAGTTGGTGTTTGTTGAAGATTTTATTTTCTCGGGATCCCAAGAACTTATATTCGATTGATATCAGCTTGATAGCCTCTTTTGCCATATGCATTGCATTCACGTTTATTATCTCGCGCTTTATGTTTTTTATACTGGGATTTTATTCTTACCGGAGGTATCCGGCTATTGCTTTGTTTTGTATGTGTGCATGGCAATAGGTGGGGCAGGAGCTGGTCAGAAACGATAAGAATAGCTCGAGAGAGAGATTAGCAAGTGGTGATTTCGGGTATAAGAAGTAGAGATTATGTCAAACTTGTATCTTGAACTTGAGTTTGTTTAGTACTTGGAACATATAGACATGTATGTTGGTCAAGAACAAGAGGATGTAACGTCTAGTGAGTTGTATATCAAGTCCATGTTTTGTTACTTGATTAACTCATGGTTATGCATGCTTATGCTTATATTTTGAAGCATGATTCATGTTTGTAATGTTAGAGGATGTTTGAGATTCAAAACAGGGGCAAAACCTTCATTTTCCAGCTATTTTGGTGTGGAACCCGAGTCCTAGGCGCGCCCGCCCAGCTAGGAGGCGCGGCCGCGCCTAACCAAGGCACTTGGGTGCCTTGGCTCGAGCCTTAGGCGCGCCCGCGCCTAGTTCCTTAAAAAAAAAAAAAATTGTCGATCTTTTTGCGACGCGTTTTTGCGTCGCCAAATGTAAGGTTATGCGTCGCCAAATGTCCGATAGTGCAGCTTAGCTATTTTTAGTTATTTCGCCCTATAAGATTTGATTAGCACCCGAGGTCCCCACACAAAGTCTAAGACCCACCTGTTTTTTTTCAAAGAAGAACGGAATTAAATTTTAACAAACAACTCATATATTCAAATTTCATTATTGATATTAATGGCATAATGAATCATATATAAGATTTGTTTTGTTTTACCAAGGTGCAATCAATATTTTTGGTAAAAAAGTATATCATTTCCATTGTCTCTAGCTGTTAGACAAATTTTTTTAAGGTTAACTTTTGACAACTGTTAAGACTAAAGATTTCAATCTTACTATTATATATTATTTGAGTTGATATCATATATTTTATCTTTTAAATTGTAAATTTGTGAGATTATTGAGAAGTGTCTATTGTTGCAAGTAAATAATTGTTCTTTTAACGTTTTAATTAGTAAATGATCAATTATAGCATAACATTTGGATTATTTTACTTAACGTTGCACTTTCATGGAAATCCTTGATTAATTAAAGAATGATTTGAAAATTAGATTTAAAATTATCGTATTAATTCAAATATATAACAATTGTTACTACATGTAATTTACGGTTTAGTCTATGCTATCTCATTCGGACAGTGCCCGAATGGGGATCCAACGACCACATTTTTTTTGCATTTGAGATGTTCATGTGAACATCTCAAATGCAAAAAAAATGAGCCCTTAAATGCAGCACATGAGGAGTGTCCATATGCTAACATAGACTAAACTGTAATTTACATAAATTATCAAATTGGTGAATTCATTCGTTAATATACAGTTCTTCATACTAAACGTCAAGTCATGTAGTAGATCGGTCTTCGTAATGATTTATTAATAATAAGAAAATAACATGAAAAATAATATCTTGTCATATAATTTTTTTAGGGTGCATGTAAATTCAAAATTTTCGATTTTTAATTGAATATAGTGGTCACAGATTTAGGCGAACCAATAGGAAAAGTTGTCTATTTTCGAATATGCATGCATGCATGGGTTTGTAAATCCTTTTCATAAACTTGCATGTATCGCTCGTGAGCATAGGGCTTAGGAATATGTCATAATTTTTATATATCAACAAGTGTTTAGTAAATAATATTTTATTATTGGATTAAAAAAATTATAATTATATTAGTAAATATATTTTGTTTGTCCGTTTTTTAGTTAGAGAAAATTAGAAGATTGTAATTATTAGATCTCGAACATTGATATCGTCCCAGACTTGAGATTTGAGTTCTAGATGACCGGAGTACTGCCGATGTTCATACAGCTTTTTTCACTTTTAATAAAGCAGAAACTAACCAATTATAAAATTTAAATTTAGAGATCGCCAAACATTGATTGGTGCTTAATCCACAACACAGATGAAAGGTATCTGAAAGAAATGTGACGAGGAACTAATAATGTAATAAAGGGCTCAAACTTTATATTAACAAGTGGATCATGACACAAACGATCTGTAAAAAAAAGACGAAGAATTTTTTTTAAAAAAATTAAATAAGTTATTTATTTTTAAAATTGAAATGAAAGGAGGGAAAAATAAAATATATATAAAGAAAAAATGTTATTATCATATGGAAAAATCATGTAGTTATTTTAATAAGATTGACTGATTGAGGATGTTTTAGAAAAATCCAAAATTAATTATTCACGACTTCATAGAATTATTATATAGTAATAGATTATTATTATTTGCCATATCAAATAAAAAGGTTCGCTCTGATTAATTACCTCTAGCAACTCCATGATTCATATAAGCTAATTAAAAATCGATCTATATTATGTTGTTTTGAAATCAATAAAATCAAGTGAGAGCTGTTTTTTTTATTTATTTAAATTTAGTTCTAATGTAGCCAAAAAATTTTAGGTATAACCCATCAAGTTCTATGCATATCAAGCCAGAGACATTATTAATTGATATTTTGCGAATAATTTAAACGTTTGACTGAATAAAAATATCGAGTTTCACCAAAACAAAAAAAAAAACAAAAAAAAAATGGTTCCAAATATTTGAAAAAGGGAAAAATTAACAAGTCAAGGGAGCGGTGGTACAGACTTACGTACAGTAAACATGAGAAAAAAAATATTAATCACACATATAAAATTTAAAGATGCGTGCACTTTATAAGATTTTGTCATGAATAAAATTCATATAAAATTAATTTCAAAATTATAAAACTAAACGGAGTATTTAATATATAATATTAGGAATTTATTTTGTGCACAATTCATATAAAAAAAACATAAATTTTTAAGAGGAGAGTTTTGATTTGTTCATTCTAAGAGTTCAATAATTGATCACTTTCCCCACACCACGCTTTGCCCACCTTTTTTTGGCGTCACTTTCCCACTTTAAATGTCTTTTCGCCCAATTTTGATGTCTTTTTATTTAATCGAAGTTGTAAATTTGTTTTTCCAGTTTCAGCACACACACATATATATAATTAATTACATAAATATTACTGAGAAAATTCATCAATAAAATAAAATAAAATAAAATAATGGCACATATCATAAATCAACATTATCAATCTAACAACTTATTAAAGTAATTTGAAAATTTTTATGAGTTAATTTCGGAAAAATATTCGGTGAGATAATTAATTAATCGAAGCATAAACAATTTACCTCATACACCATATATAGTGTCGATTATATTAAACGTTAATGATATATATTATATTCACTGGCACAATAGTACTTGCAATTCGTGAAAAATTTATAACTTTGAACATTGAGCTATAATTTAAACTTTAAAGTTACAAAGTGTTTTTTTTTTTTTAAATGGTGCCAAATGAAGCTTTGACGTTTAAAAAAGCTTGCTTTTTTGGTTAACAGTTTCACGACCATTTAAAAAGCCTTTCCAAAAATAAAAAATAAAAAAAATAAAAGCTTTGTTGAAAAATATATTATTATTATTATGTTGAATATTGAATGTTGAGTTGTAAAATGTGGAAAATTAGTGTGTGACGATGTAGATGATGATGTATTTATTTTTGGACTAATCTCAAATGTGGATCTATAAATAGGTCTACATTTGTGATGAAAAATACAATTGAGTTGAGAGAAAAATATTATAAAGTGTAGAGTTTGATATATTTTGAGTTTTGGAGTTTTTACTTTTTACCATAAATTTTTACTTTTTCACAACACGTTATCAGCACGATCGCTCGAAGGTTATCTATAATTTCCAACGCTCCAAAATACAAGAAGAAGTCAAAAATATTCAACAATATCACCATGTCAAACTTGGCAAAGCTTGAATTCGTTGCACTCGATATCACTGGAAAAAATTATATGCCATGGACTCTTGATGTTGAGATGCATCTTGAGTCATTGGGTCTAAGTGATACCATCAAAGAAATTAATATATCAAACTCACAAGATAAAGCAAAGACAATGATTTTCTTACGCCGACATCTTGATGAAGGGTTGAAATGTGAGTATCTCACAGAAAAAGACACAATGATTTTATGCAAAGGGTTGAAAGAAAGATTTGAGCATATAAGGGAAGTGATACTCCCAACCGCCCATGATGAATGGAATACGTTGAGATTCCAAGACTTTAAAAAAGTCAGTGATTATAATTCTGCGATGTATCGAATAGTCTCGCAATTAAAATTCTGTGGACTTGAAGTCACAGAGATGGAAATGCTTGAGAAAACATTTTCCACTTTTCACGCATCAAATATAACTCTACAGCAATAGTATAGAGTGCGTGGTTTTACGAGATATTCTGAACTTATTGCATGTATTCTTGTGGCGGAAAAAAACAACGAATTGTTAATAAGAAATCATCAATCCCGACCCACTGGATCAACGGCATTTCCTGAAGCAAATGTCGTAATGAAAAATAAAAATCAAAATCAAAGGCATAAACTAGATTTTGGTCGTGGACGAGGTCGAGGACGTGGGCGTGGAC
Organism: Henckelia pumila; assembly: GCF_033568475.1. Classification (NCBI taxonomy): domain Eukaryota; kingdom Viridiplantae; phylum Streptophyta; class Magnoliopsida; order Lamiales; family Gesneriaceae; genus Henckelia; species Henckelia pumila. The sequence continues at coordinate 93,229,995 of NC_133120.1, read as the reverse complement.
GTAAAAATGATCGCGGTCGTGGTCGCGGCCGTGGATATAAAAATAATCGAGATAGTTACTTCAATAACTCATCTCAAAATAACGTCACGAACCACCCACCAAAAAGGCAGCATGAAAATACGAGTGAAAATAAAAATCACTCAAAAAGAACTGAGAGTGTTTGTTATAGATGTGGCACTCCAAAACATTGGTCACATATTTATCGAACCCCTGAGCACCTATGTAAGCTCTATAAAGAATCGACAAAGGGGAAAGGAAAATAGACCAATTTTGTTGAAAATAGTGACCATTTAATTGGTTCAACTAGTTTCAATGCTGCAGATTTTTTGAATGATTTCGAAGACATTGATTAAAGATTGGTGGAACTAGATTGTAACAAATTTGTATTTTTTATGCATTCTTGTATTATAAAGCATGTTATATTTTGCATTTGTATTGAACTTAATTTTTCTTTATTGCATTTTTGTGAAGTTTGATATGGAAAATGCTATGAGCAAACATGGAAATAATATCATGAAAATTTTCATACTGGATAGTGGTACAACGCACACTATTCTGCGAGATGAAAGATATTTCTTGGAAATAAAACCAACAAAAACAATGGTGAATACAATATCGGGTCCTGTAGACTTGATTGAAGGTTGTGGTAAAGCACAATTTTTGTTACCAAATGGTACAAAATTTCTTATAAATGATGTTTTATATTCACCACAATCGAAAAAAAATTTGTTGAGTTTTAATGACATATATTCTCATGGATATGATACTGAGACGATAACTGATGGAAATCAGAAATATATGTGTCTTACCACATATAAATCAGGAAAGAAATATGTGGTTGAAAAATTATCAATGCTCCCTACTGGATTACATTATACACATATAAGGCCAATCGAATCAAATATGGTGGTTAATAGTTCTTCAATATTAATCAATTGGCATGATCGATTGGGACATCCTGGTTCAATAATGATGCGAAGAATTATTGAAAATACGCATGGTCATCCATTGAAAGACCAGAAGATCTTTCAGAATAATAAGTTTCAATGTAAATCATGTTCTCTTGGAAAACTTATTATAAGACCATCGCCAGCTAAAATCCAAACAGAATCACCCATATTTCTTGAACGTATTCAGGGTGATATTTGTGGGCCAATTCATCCACCATGTGGACCATTTCGATATTTTATGGTATTGATCGATGCCTCCAGCAGATGGTCACATGTATGCTTATTGTCAACTCGAAATGTGGCATTTGCAAAACTAATGGCTCAAATAATAAAATTGCGAAATCAATTTCCCGATTATACAATCAAGAAAATAAGACTTGATAATGCTGGAGAATTTACTTCCCAAACTTTCAATGACTATTGTATGTCAATGGGAATTACTGTTGAACATTATGTTGCTCATGTTCATACACAGAATGGATTAGCTGAATCATTGATTAAACGTCTACAACTGTCTGCTAGACCAATAATTATGAGAACAAAACTCCTTATTTCTATATGGGGACATGCAATTTTACATGCTGCGACATTAATTCACATCAGACCAAGTGCATATCATAAATTCTCCCCATTGCAGCTTGCATTTGGTAAAGAACCAAATATTTCTCATCTGATAATTTTTGGATGTATGGTGTATGTGCCTATTGCACCACCTCAACGATAAAAAATGGGTCCTCAAAGAAAAATCGGTATTTATATCGAATATGATAGCCCATCAATCATTCGATATCTTGAGCCTCAGACAGGCGATGTGTTTACAGCACGTTTTATTGATTGTCATTTTAATGAAGAAATCTTTCCAATGTTAGGAGGAGAAAAGAAACACATCAAAAAAGAAATCACATGGAATGTACCATCATTGTTACATTTGGATCCAAGGACCAAACAATGTGAGAAAGATGTACAACAAATTGTGCACTTGCAAAGAATTGCAAATCAAATGCCAGATGCATTTGCAGACACAAAAGGGGTAACAAAATCATATTTACATGCTGTAAATGCCCCTGATCGAATTGAAATTCCAAAGAAACAAATTGAAGACACTCATGATGTCATAAAACGCTTGAAGCGTGGAAGACCAGTCGGTTCCAAGGATAAAAATCCTCGGAAAAGAAAAGGCATAGAGAAACACGATAATCATAAAATAAAAAATGATGTTCCAGAAGAAACACCTGATGATGAAAATGTTCTGTCAGAACCACAAACTGACGATAATCGTGAAATCTCTATCAATTATATTAATACTGGAAAAATATGGAACTGAAAAGATATAAAAGATATTGATGAGATATTTTCTTATAATGTGGCATGTGACATCATAAATGAAAACGAGGATCATGAACCAAAAACCTTTGGTGAATGTAAAACTCGTCATGATTGGTCAAAATGGAAAGATGTCATCCAGGTTGAATTGGATTCGCTGAATAAACGTAATGTTTTTGGACCTATAGTCCTCACACCTGAAGGTGTAAAACCTGTTGGATACAAATGAGTTTTTATTCGAAAGCAAAATGAGAAAAATGAAATAGTAAGATATAAAGCTAGACTTGTTGCACAAGGTTTTTTTCAAAGGCCTGGAATTGATTATGAAGAAACGTATTCTCCTGTTATGGATGCAATTACATTTCGATATTTGATTAGTTTGGCAGTGTCTGAAAATTTGGAAATGTGTCTGATGGATGTTGTTACGACTTACTTATACGGATCACTTGATATTGATATATATATGAAAATCCCTGAAGGATTTAAGATGCCTGAGGCACAAAGTTCAAAACCCAGAGAATTTTATTCTGTAAAATTGCAAAGATCATTATATGGGTTGAAGCAATCCGGCCTAATGTGGTATAATCGGCTAAGTGAGCACTTGATGAAAAAGGGATATGTAAATGATCCAATATGCCCTTGTGTTTTCATCAAGAAAACAACATCCGGATGTGTAATTATTGCTGTATATGTTGATGATTTAAACATCATTGGAACGAATAAAGAAATTCAAGAGGTTATGATGTACTTGAAGGAAGAATTCGAAATGAAGGATCTTGGAAAAACCAAGTACTGTCTGGGTTTGCAAATAGAACAAAAAGAATGTGGAATTTTTGTTCACCAGACAAATTATACAGAAAAGATCCTTAAACGTTTTAATATGGATAAATCAAATCCATTAAGTACTCCAATGGTTGTAAGATCATTAAACATAGAAAAAGATCCATTCCGTCCATGTGAAGATGATGAAGTTATTCTTGGTCCAGAAGTACCATATCTAAGTGTCATTGGTGCCCTTATGTATCTTGAAAATTGCACTAGACCAGATATATCTTTTGCTGTAAATTTATTGGCAAGATTCAGTTCATATCCAACAAAGAGGCACTGGAACGGAATTAAACATATATTTTGTTATCTACGAGGAACGACAGATTTGGGACTTTTGTACTCAAAAGACACCAATCAAAGTATCATTGGTTATGCCGATGCTGGATATTTATCTGATCCACATAAGGCACGTTCCCAAACCAGATATGTATTTACTCGTGGAGGCACCGCAATTTTTTGGCGTTCACAGAAACAAATACTCGTAACAACTTCATCAAATCACGCTGAGATTATTGCGCTACATGAAGCAAGCCGTGAATGTGTTTGGCTAAAATCAATGACACAACATATCCAAACTTCTTGTGGATTATCAGTAGACAAGAAGTTTGTGACGTTGTATGAAGACAATGCTGCATGTATTGCTCAAATGAAAGAAGGATACATCAAAAGTGACAGAACAAAACATATACCCCCAAAGTTCTTTGCCTACACTCAAAAGCTTGAGAAGAATAAAGATATTGATATCTGTTATATTCAATCAAGTGAAAACTCATCAGATCTCTTCACAAAGGCACTTCCCACGAAGATATTCAAAAAGCATATATACAACATTGGGATGCGCAATCTACAGAATATGTGAAGAATCACTCATGTTAACATAAGGGGGAGTTTAAGTGGCTGCACTCTTTTTCCCTTACTATGGTTTTTATCCCACTGGGTTTTTCCTAGTAAGGTTTTTAACGAGGCAGTATAAAACACGTAATGAAGACAGTCATCATATCATGATCATCATCACAAGAGGGAGTGTTGAAAAATATATTATTATTATTATTATGTTGAATATTGAATATTGAATGTTGAATGTTGAATGTTGAATATTGAGTTGTAAAATGTGGAAAATTAGTGTGTGATGATGTAGATGATGATGTATTTATTTTTGAACTAATCTCAAATGTAGATCTATAACTAGGTCTTCATTTGTGATAAAAAATACAATTGAGTTTAGAGAAAAATATTATAAAGTTTAGAGTTTGATATATTTTGAGTTTTAAAATTTTTACTTTTTACTATAAATTTTTACTTTTTCAGAACAAGCTTCATAAATACATCGAAGCTCATAGTTTTTGGACTCGGTGTTAAATGAATTGGCAACAAGTTGCATATTAGCTCAGGTCATCTATATCACGTCACCTGATACGTATGTCTCCTTAAGTAATTACAGAAAAATATTTATTTTAAAGGGGACGATAATATATATGTGTGTGTTACTTGTACACATCAATGTCGTATACAAAAATAATATAATCATTCTATTCTTTTAATATACATTACGCATTATTTACGGTAGATAGTTGTCGAACTGCAAAGATAATTAAACCACATCTAAAATATGATTGATCGACGAATACGGTTGCTATTTTTTGGATTTTCTTCTCGTCTTCTTTTTTTCGAGAGCATGAGAATCTAGCTCCCATCTTGATCGGAAAATCTAGTGCATGTTTGAGAGAGTTTTTAAGAAAAACTTCTCGGTTTTTCTTTAACAATTGAAATTTTGAAAATTTTAAAAATTTTGTTAAGAAAAAAATGATATATAAATGCTTCATAGAAGCTCTCCAAAACACTTTAATAATATTAATACAAGTTCGTACAATAATATATATATATATATATATATATATATATATATATATAATATGTATCATGTATTTATGTATGTAATAATGTATTACGCTAGCTGGAGATGTTTAAATACATGCATGATATATATGTATTTATGTATGTAATATATAATGTATTACGCTAGCTGGAGATGTTTAAAGGAGGTGGTAGATTATAGTTTCCAGTAGAGGTCCCAAATTAATCATATCATCAAATGATTCAAATCACATGTTAGTACTACAAATACTACATATGAATACATGCATTTCTTAATCCACAAGATTACATGTGCTATTAATTAATCGATCGACTTAGGGAGTATTTGCAATATATTATGTTTTTTTAGAAGTGATTAAATTTATATTTATATATTGTAAAAAAGTGAAGAGAAATAAAAAATTGGTAGTGTTTGAAAACAAAAGTGAAAATCTAATTAAAAATCAGAGTTGAGTAGTGTTCGATAAATAAGTGATTATAGTGATTTTGTAACTAAAATTTTTATTAGAATCATTTTTGGAGAATCATAATAACTATATGACTAGTTTTTAGATTTTAATTAACTAGTTAAGAATAAACTAACACATAATCTAGGTATAAGAAACACACAAAAGTGATTTTTTTAAGCTAAAATCTAACTATCACTTTGTTTTAGTGATTGCAAATACGTACTCTCTTGATTAATTTTTTTAAAAAAATGCAAATGTTGTTTGCCACTCCAAAAAGCCGAAAATCATAAAGGAAATATAACAAAGAAATATTGACAGCCTAATGGGATCTAATAAAGAAGGTAAAGTGAACTTAAAAGCAACGAGCGTCCAATAAGTTTCTGATTTTCCTCACTTTCACCAAAACCAATTCACCAAAACTTTTGGCTTTTCATTCTTTTTTCTTAGTGCATTTTCTGCAAAAAAAGTTTAACCCTTAAGTAAGATTCAGCTTTTTCCAAGAATTACTTATCCACAAGAAATCTCATAAATATAGATTGTGTGCTTATTCCTCTGATTGATCTGAAACGGAACCTATAGAAATTGAAAACAAAAGAAAGATTAAAGCTACGTAATTTGAAATAGTAGTTTAATTTTAATTAATATACAGTAATTTTATATGCAAAATATGACATAAATAAATTAAAATAAATCATTGTTATATATATTAAATATATTCGATTACTGAAAATCCCAATTGAAACTTAAGAAAAATGAACATTAAGTAGATATATCATGAGTACCGTGCAATTTACCTGAAATTAAATACTCATTATTTCCATACAAGTAAATAAACAAAATGATTAACTAAAAGCAATGAGCCATGCACTTAAAATTTATTTTATTTTAACATTATACAATATTAATTAATTAATAACGATTCATGAGTATCAAACTTGAATCTCGACAGGTCAATTCAGTACTTTACAGAATTACCAATATTCATGACCATAAATAAAATTAATTAGTTAAAAATATTATAATCACCGTCAATAAAAGAGACTGAAATAAATTAAACAGAACCAAACTTTTTTTTTTTTTTTTTCATTTTCATTAATTATTAGTACATGCAAACGTGCATGAATTCCGACAAGTACTCCAAAACAATCATCTTCACGATTTTTTTTTTAAAAATAAAATTATTAAAAACCAACAATAATGTTTATTTCGAGAATATTAATTAATAATTAATTTGTTCATGCATTATTTTGTTTCTTCAAATCTTTATAGAACTTCATGATAAACTCTTCCGCAGCTTCATCCACACGATCATCTCCATCAATCCTCTCATTGCTCAACGGGAACGGAGAGTCCGTAATCCTCAGTTGCCTCACCATCGGGCTCGGCCCGAACCCAGGCAAAGCCGGCGACGCCGCCGCGCTGTTGATCATCTCCAGAGCCGCCGCCAGTAACTCGCCATCGATGGCCGGCGGCGCGTGTGAGTGTTTCCTCTTGTTGATATGGAAGCTGGGGAGGTGGAATGTGGGGTAATAAGCGGGGCTGTTACTGCAGCTGAACTCGTACTCGAGTTGGCCGCCGCCGGCCGCGTCGTGGGAACGTCGGCCGGAGTAGGAGGCGGCGGCGAGGTGGTGGTGGAACATGAGGTTGTGTATGGCGGCTTTCCCGGCGATCTTGCCACGTTGGATCATCATGCTGAGATCTGAAAGCAATTTGGCTTTGGATATGCCTTTACGTAGCATCAAGTATAGGACTCGGACTATGCTCCAGAATTTCTTTGCAATAATTGGTAGATTTGGCTCCATTTTTCTTGTGTATTATTTGGGTCTATTTTTGTTCGATTTTTGTGGGGATTTTTTTGGTGATGTTTTTGATTTGACGAAATTTGGTGACTTATGAGCGGGGGTTTTTAAAGGGGAACTTGTGGTGGTACTTTGACTAAATTGACCTTTTGAGTTTCATAATTTGTCTCCTATGATATGATGAGCTAATTGCATTAATCTTCCTTGTCAAAAGTTTAATAATCATAAAACTCTTTAAAAAATATTAATAGGCTAATGCATCCCTCAGTTTTTTAAAATATAGCACATTTCACCTCTATGTTATACAAACTCGGGCACATTTATACCCTTTCATAGGGGTTTTTATGCTAATTTTTTTAAAACATAGGGTCTAACATGCTATTAATTTTACACATGGTGTTTTATGCTTTTTAGACTTTTCACAGGGGGTGTGGATGCAATTAGCCCATGATACGAGCGTTGGAGTGCTGGGCATATAACAGTAATTGTCGTTTAAACTTTTGCTTTATTAAATAATGATGATAATTATTATAAGTTTTGGGCAACTGAAATGATAATTAATGTCACTTTCACTTTCGACTTTAGAGCCGTTGGCACGAATAACTCAGAAATTTCGTGCTTAAAACTTTACTTAGCATCGGAGGTTTAGGACTGATTTGACTATATATGTAACGGGGTATTACATATAAATAACATTAAGTACTTATAAACATATGCTTTTTCAAATATTATTCAACTCATTAAAAAATTGTTTCAAAGAAGCAATTTTTTTCAAAATCTCCAGAACTGAATGTGTGCGTACATATTATAAAATTAATTTGGTGAATTAAAATTAATTTGGTGAAGCCAAAGATGAAATATTTAAAATATTTTTTTTAAAAAAAGAGCAAAATTCTATTTCTATTTTAAACTTCATTTGTCCATTATAATTTTTATTTTTGTGATTTCATTTTAATTTCAAATTTAAATTGATTTGAAACAAAAATATAATACATATATACAGTAAATAATATTAATATTTTAATCACATATGCAACTCATTTTATTTTCAAATTTAAATTGATTTGAAACAACCATATAATATATGTATACAATAAATAATATTCATATTTTAATCACACACGCGACTAATATAATATTACAGACGACACTTTACCAATTTTCAAACACCACGAGACATGAATATTTTATAAAATCTTACCATACTCACAACAAAAGTCCAGAATATCAAAATTATATAAACGCATGATTTTTCAAATATTAATCTACGCATTGAAAAAAAAAAATTAAAGAGCTTAAAAGTCCCCAAGAAAATATTTTTCCAAAATCAACACCACCACCCCCGCGCTAGTTTACCTAAAATCTACCGGCTACTCAGCCTCGCTGGACAACTTGTGATACAACATAACGTGGCAATGCAAGCCTGTTAAAGCTCACTACTCCATTGCCTATATATAAAAAAATAAAGTCTAAAGCCAGCATGAGTTACATTTATAAGTATTTTAATTGTCAATTAATTATTATATACTAAAAAATAAAGGGCAAGATTAGAGATTTCGATAGGTTAATTTCGATTTGCCTTCCATCCCATGCATTATATAGTAAAATAAAAAATATTAGAAATCCAAATTTTGATTTCTTCATATTGCCAACAGACACCGAATTATTACGAATTAAGACACCTTGGGTTCACTTCAAGCTATACATGCAAAAAAGGCTTGAATTATTCACAACGACTAGTTTACAATTGGGGTTCAATTCAAAATTGTGAAACATATTTTACCACATATATTTATATCTGGACTCAATTAGTAATTTAAACAAATAATCAGTTCAGAAATGCTTGCTTTTCAGGCCTAAACGTAGGAAAAACCATTTCATTGACAATATTTTTTGACACTGTTTGATGCAAATGATAAAATATTGATTAATTCGCTCATCTTTATTTTATTTCATATTTGGTTCAAATGTTGGTGTTATACACTAATATCTTATTCATACGATCCACAAACCAAGCTGGTCTAAATTTTCAACAACATTTGACATCAAAACATCATAATAAGACCCGAAGTGCACAAGGGGGTTTAACCCAGTACAGGCAGAAAACATAGAAACCTACATCCCAAAAACCTACATCACAACTGTCTTAAGATCAGAAGCATGATAAAACATAGAAGATTCAGTGCCACAGACGGGAACGATGGAGTCGTTAAAACTATTTCGGTAATGGAAACAGTAGAATCAAACAAAAGACCAGTTAACGAACATGAAGCAGAGGCAATGGACATTATCATCTTCATTCAAAACCTTCCAAGCCACCGCTCTCTCGTATGAGATTGGCCTGCCCATGCTCGACAGGCAGATGCCACCTTGAAGAGAAGCAACACCCTGTTCGATAAAGTTGCCAGAAAAATAAAAGGAACATCAGCTTCAAAAGTTGCAAGGGCCAAGTTCTGTCTAGAACGCCAAAAATATATAGCTTTCACAGGGGAAAAAAGCACGATGCATCGAATATTACGGGTTTTATGAGCATAGTCGATCACAAAAACACATTATTTTTGTCTGACTTTATTCATCCATCATTATTCTAGTTGTTTAGATCACAGCTTCATGTCATTACCATTACATTGTCTGGCACGGAGAGAAAAGAGAACAACAGACAATTGACAGCGTTCAAGTTTTTTTTAAACATTTGATCAGCATTTGGAAAATATATGAGTTGTGTACTAGCGTGGTCAAAGTGCACAGGATTCGAAATAAGAATTATTCAACTTTACAGGTTTTATATATCTCAAAATAACTAAATTCACCCACATAACTAAATTCCTGGCATGCTACGAGTTTAATATTCATCATAGTGACCTTCAGGCCGCATTTCGAGAGTTGATCATCCATCAAATGATTCCATTAGTGATTAGACAGTTATAACTAATACAAGCTACGACGAATCCATTCAATTTTAGTTCAAAGTATGGGAATTCTCCAACCTGATTCATTATCTGTGGAAACAAGGAGCAGAGATTTTTCCTTCCATGATCATCAAATATCTTTTCCAAAGGTATGTCTTGAAGAGCAACCAACGTCGTCTCAAGCATGTCAAGACCGGCTTGGTTCGAAAAAGTAAAAACCGGCAATGCCTGCAAAAGTTTAGAAGTTCCAAGCTTAAATGAGACCAATCAAAACATATGCTATTCTCTTAACATGTATTATGAGACCGGATACGTTTCAGAGCAAGTAGAGAAAGTTACCTTCACTGAGCAGCACATAATGGCATCCGAGTAATGCCAAAGATTTTTGAGAACCAAGCTGTTACCTTCACCGCTAAATTTGAGCAGCTCGGTACCCATATAGTTTCTACCAAGATAAAGAAAATGGGTGAGTTAAACAGTAACAATAAAAATACAACATGATTGTAAACAGATATTTGCTCCATTAATATGTTAGTTATAATAGCATAGACGGATACAGAAGCCACGACTTGAAAACAAACAATTTAAGTAGGCTGGGTACTTTTTCCAATTAATTTTTAAGGAAAATCTAAAACTGAAGGCTAGAATTCCATTTTTTTTGCAAGGACGCCTGCGTTCAAATCTCATTTCTGTTTAATTGTTTTAGATCCTAAATCCAAAATACTGGTTTATCAAATGGGAGAGTTCAAGTTAACAGGTCACCCCACCATATTGGAACTCAGTTATGTTATATTCCTATAAAAGTAAAGTCGCCTTGCCCATAAAATCATACATAAATCTTTAGAAATATGGCATTCAAGCACTATCTAGAGGACCTGTAACTTCGGGCGATCCAAAGAGCAAGAGTATGTGCTTCAGGAGTTCCAAGCGGTGATTGAAGACCAGCATGAGAACCCAGATGTGATGGTGAGAGAGCCAATGCCACCCTTTGAACAGATGCTATAATGCTACGTAAATACTGTCGGACCATTGATGCAACACTATCTTGCATGTGACTTTCGAATGCGAATTCAAATGCAATAGAGACAACAGATCTAGAAGCACCACTACTAAGAGCAAGGTCTTTTGAGGGCTTGTTGCCTGCTGTACCAGTCTCAAGAACAGATGCCAGATCCAGGGTGCGATTTGGGCTGGACAACTCCTACTTAGAATTGAAGCTAAATATCAGAAAATAATACTACCCGAAAGAGTTTCTCAAGGATCCATCAGGTAGGACCTTATAACAATACGGCTTTTATTATCAAATGATATGACTATTGCCAGAATCATAGTGCTTACAATAGGTATATAGTTCTCTTAGACATATTTCTGCTCAAGAAAAGAAAAAAGTCAACTGAGAACATTAACCTTTCCAGAATCAAGTGGAATGATACGAAAACCAGAGGGCAGAAGAGGAGCATTGTCAGTGAAAGACGGATCAATAGGGGCAAATATGAGTTCAGAACATGTGCCAACAGCATTCTCATCCATCCCGCTACAGAGCTGCCATATTCCAAAATCAAATGCATTGAAAACCTCTTGAACTCAGAAAATAACGGCAAGAAGATAGTTGGTAACCTTTTTTTTTGTAAGTACTCATATTGTTAAAAGAAAACATAAAAAATACTCTTGACATTTGCTGAGAAATATAAGAAACAGGGAAGGAAACAATCACCTGCAGGAGGAACACATCTCTCGGCATCATTGCAACATCCGGAGAATAACCAACACCTTCGAGCTTAATTACTTCCAGCAGCTATTACAAATGGGAAATGCGTCTAAGTCACAACACAGTGTGCGGAAGGCCAATGCCATGTTACACTACCAAGAAATTCAATGCACTTGCCTCTTCATGCTCAATGGTTTGAGCCAAAGGGAGGATCACATGACCCCCGAAATTACCAACTCGTGGTTGGCCTAAATAAGTAAAAGGACCGATTTTGACGGCAGTGGCTGCATAAGCATCAATGTTGCTGTCAGCCCATTCAGACCGGTGCTCTCGTAAAAATCTTAATAGTAAGGCAGGAGGCACATTCTGCACCGAAAAAAGGACAGATTGAATGAGATCAGAAATTGAGTGGGGAAAAAAACAAATAGAAACAAACACGTGGTGAAAAAACCTGTAAAAGCATAGATGCTTTGGCACATAGGACAGCATCACAAATGGATGTACATCCATTTGAGCCCACCAATTTTTCTGGATTGGAGTTGACAAGAATAGCAACATCATCCACACCATCGTTGCCTATAGATACCCAGCTCTCATCACTGAATCCATTAAGAGCTTCATTGAATCCCCTGTAAATAATTGCTCTATAAGGGAATGTCACATAGAACTAAGACGATAAAAGGGCGGAAAATGGTAACCAACCTGCTGAGCTGATGGCTAAGTGCCCGTAGAGCTGGTGGCCGTCTGCCCCAGTTGGTTAAGCTGGCCTGTGAAATATCTTGAGATATCTGCCTAAGCTGCCGAAGAGCCTGTATTAGGTGATAAGAAGAGAGCAAAGGCAAAACACGTCAAACTAGAAAGAAAAGGCTCCAGGCCCGCCATTTTGTAATTCAAGAGCTACAGAACATTCAAGAAAATAGCATGAGCCTCTTACAGCCATCGTAGTCCTTTGAGCAAGCATGGTTGAAGATTCATAAAGTGGGCGTAGAACCTCGGGAACACTAGATGCCTAGCCAACCAACAAAAAATATGAAAAAAGACAAGCATGTCCAGTGTAAAGCAATTTATCCAACTATCAATTCATTAATTGGAACAGTTGATAAAGTTCCATTGTCAATAAATTCAAAAAGTATACGACATTGTTCCTCACAACATTAGACACTCCTTTATAATCATTTCAACATTAAAACGAAAATCTACTTCTGCAAATGAAAATCAACAAGTCGACCACAAGGCCATACAAAGTTGTAAATGACACACAAAAGTACCTCCAAATTCATGTGGTCTACAATGTGGATAATTGATCCTCCACCCTCACAAGGTCTAATAAGGTAACCACTAGGCAACATTTCTGCTCTCACGAAGTTCCGCACAGGTGGCATGCTTGATGCATTCTGAGTATCGCTAAGTGATCTTTCACAGACCTGAAATTGCTCCAAAACCTATAGAAGACTTTGAAAATGAAACCAATAAATTATGAGCTGAAGAAGGGTTGCGTACCACTAGGCTGCCATCATCCAAGACCGAAGTATACCGCAACAACCAAAAATCACGGCCTGGCGCCAGAGTAGTTGGCGCATACAACTAAATTTCAAGTTTCATGATCCCATTAGTGCATTTACAAATTATAACCATAAAATTTTTGTGTTAATTAATATATGCCTACCTGCATGTATAAAATTTCTATGGTCCCACCACTCGCAGTAGGCAGCACACTGAGCACATCCACAGCTCGACAATCGCGAAACCATGAAAGTCGATCCTTTAGCATTTCTGCAACCTAAACTAGACCTCACGATTAACCACTAAAACCTGAGAAAAATCACAAGGCAAGAGAAAGAGTGAAGGAAACTAACCCTGTTGGGTTCTAGACCAACCAGGCCACAAGCTCTTGCTGCCACGCCAGTGCAACCATGAGAAATAGAGATGATTCCAAAGGAATCCGGACCAGGCTACTCCAAATTTAGGACAATTCAATAGGGGAAAAGGGTAATATAGAGTTCAAATAGCCAAAAAAAACACGGTAAAAAGTCCATCCATTTCCATTATCATCTAAAAATGTTTGGCTCCACCATCGCAAGAATCATGAGTAAGGCCATTGTTTCATATAACATTCTTATAACAAAACTATAAATCAATCTCACTGATCATACTTAGAAGAGCATGGAGAAACATTATATTATCTGACACGTATGGATAAATAAACATAATTGAATATGTCATATGCCTAACAATAACATATCAGTGTATCACACATTTACCCAAGAATTCTCCGAACATGTACGAATACTTAAAATTTAACAAATTTAATACGCATGTTACCTTCATTCCAGGCATCTGAACCCACTCAACAGCAGTTCCAGTGGCCTTTGAAATAAACTCTGTTAAAGTTTCTTCTGCAATGGACAAAAGCCTGGGAAAAAAAATACCAAAAATCCCAAACAGTATCCCATTAGCTTCCCCCATACACACACAAAACAGATTGAGTCACATGGTGGAACAACAAATATGCCCCCATTACATCAAGAAAATGACCTAACAGCCGTAATTCTACTCAGTGATGGACCCTTGTATTGAAAGGGTGGCAAAAAGGTCAATGAGTTTCCCTTTTTTTCCACATTTGAGGAACTACCCTGCTCACTCCTGTTAGGTCCGCTCTTGCCAATACTCACCCTGCAGGACTTGTTGCATCCCTTGGTGGATGCTGAGGCGCCAAGTGATGTTGTTGGCCACTCGATACCACCGATTCACAGCTGGTGCCTTTCATCACAAGTGTATCCTGCAATAGGAATACAATCAAACCTGATACATATCTTCATAAACCTCTTCAAATTCATTCACAATTTCACCCAATGAAGCCATTTAATCCGTAAATTATAATAGTGAAACAAGAAGATACAAGGCTCTCACGCTGGGGGTATGTTGGCGAAAATAACTGTTTTCATACACCAATTGGGACACTTGTTTCTGCAGCCTATCATTCTCCTCCATTAAGAGCTTATTCATGGCTGTGAGCTTCCTATTCACGGATTGAAGCCTTGAGGATTCTTTCCTTTGCTTATCTCTACATCTGTATTTTCAAGAAAACCATCACATAAGCTTCGAACCAGTAGAACTCATCACAATTTTTCGTTCATTATTAAGTCACAAGAACAGGCGCCATGACACAAAAACCTTCAAATATACTGTAACTTCCTTGAGATTGTGATCAATCCTCAATATAAGTCATGAGTTCGAGTCTGAACGATCGAACCGATCTCAAATCAGAACCATACATAAAAGAAAATCACAGGTAAAAACCAACGATACGGAAAATACCAACTATTAAACTTTAAACTAATTTTTTTTAATATAAGATATCTATGCTTCGTAATACATCAAATAATGAAGCTAAAATACTAGCAGATTTGATAATCAGAAAACTACCTTCTGTTCTGGAACCAGACCTTGATTTGCTTAGTCTCAATATTGGATAAAAGGGGGTATTCTCTAATCAGCTGCTGCCGGCGCATCGAACTCGGCTTTGGACATTCATGATACAACTTCTCCAAAACTTCAACCTGCTCAGGTGTGTACCGGACATATTTCCCATTGTCTATGCTCCCGGCTGCGGCCGATGACACTGCTCTAGACATCGTGTTACCATTTTTACAAGACATAGCCATCTTTCATGACACAACTTTAGTTTAATCCGAGAAGCTTGAACAACGCTACACGCCCTCTAAACCTCCAAACCTTCAAATCTAATCCCAAAAGTTAAAACTTCGGGGCTATTATATATATGAAAATAAAAACGCCTTTTGACAATAAAACAGACTTTAAATAAAAGTGAAATATCTGAAGTCTGAACTGAAAAACCAGTAGGCTGAATCAAGAACCGCGGCAAAACAACAACAGGAAACACTTCAATGCCCAACCTTGAAATTCACCCAAACATTTTACATCATTTTTTTTTTTGTTTCCATCAAATATACCTCCAATCCCACCAGCTTTTCTTCATAATAACAGACAATTTAGTACCCAGCCAAGAAAATCATCCAAAGATCGGAGCTTTGAGCCTCACAGTTTGGATCTAAACAAAGGGAACCAACCACAGACAACATCTCGTCTCCTCCAAAGATTCTTTTCCCACTTTCTCCAATATCAAAAGCTTTTGTTCACTCCAAGAAATACGACACATGCATGTATGTGTATATATGTATCTACATATACTCTTACATGCATAAAACCTGATGAAAATGAACCTTGGGTGATATAAATATAATCTGAAAAGTTGTTGCCTGATGGCAAAGAGACCAAGGAAAAGGGAAAAAGGAAAGAAAAAGGAATTCTGGCGTCTGATGGACCCCTTCTGTGTTCGGACCTCGAGTCGTATGCTGCTCCCGTGGTCCCTATTTTCACTGGCTTGCTTATTTATTTATATTTTTTTTTGCCTTCGAAACTCTTCAAAATTGGGCGTTTAAAATCTTGCTTTGTCATTGTTTTTATATCAAATCTGAAATGATAATTCGGGGAGATGCAGACATCTATTGTCCCAATTTCATCATAAGATCAAATCAGATGATCAAATTGGGCCGTCCGATTCCCATCCTGCACTGTTCGGATTGGGTAGCATAGACTCTCCCTATAATCTGATAGTAATTATATATTAATCCTAATAATCATTTATTAATCAATGTTATTTTACGTAATCAAACATTTTGCGTACTATATTAATTATTACATTCAAAATATAGATAAAATTTAAGTCAAGTGAACGCATCTTGTTCGATGTAACATATACTTTCTCGTCCAGTTCCCTCCTCGACCCTCGTTATGTCGATTTACAGCGGAAACGGGATAGCATTTGTTTTGGTGAGAAGATTATTATTTTAATTACCTTCAAAGTAAGTTGAATATATTTATGGAATTGCCTCACTTTATTAGCCATTTTGTACATTAATTTGTATGATTTGAGCTGGCCTGGCATATTAGCTCACCAACTTTTGATATGAAAATATTGAGATTTTTTAGGGGAAAATCGGGAATGACGTAGAATGAGAAGGGAATAAAGATTTGTAGGGAATAGCATTGGCACTGGACCTCATCATGAGAGTCTTGCATGCGCCTCCTCGTTTGTATTAATTACTATTACATATTTTCACAAATATATTATTGCTTTTTCTAATATTTAATGTTTCTTATATCCTATTTTAAGTAATGTTTTTTACAGAAACATATTTATATAAAGCCGACAAAAAAGAACGGTATACTTTTAAGTCGTAGTAAAATGAAAAATATTAATATGAAAAATTTATTCATACAAAAATTATTAAAATTGTTTGATATGAAAATTTATTTCTCTATTTATAAATAAACTATTAAAAAATTCGAGCTAATTATAATTG
Source organism: Henckelia pumila (assembly GCF_033568475.1). Taxonomy (NCBI): domain Eukaryota; kingdom Viridiplantae; phylum Streptophyta; class Magnoliopsida; order Lamiales; family Gesneriaceae; genus Henckelia; species Henckelia pumila. Next base: position 93,212,767 of record NC_133120.1, on the reverse strand, counting down.
TAAAAAAAATAAAAATGGGTTACACGTTCTTTAGGGATTTCGAATCGACATTAGTAGATAAATGTTTTGACAAAAGTCATACATGGTGGTGTGTCTATTGTGGTTTACATACGATTTCATTAGTTCAAGAATTTAACTCTTGGGCATCAAAAAATTTCCTATATATTCTCATAATCTAAAAATAAATAAATGTTATATTTTTTTAAAATATTCTCATAATCTAAAAATAAATAAATGTTACATTTTTAAAAAAAATTAAAATTAGACGCCTTCCGTATGTTGTACATTACTTAGACATGATTAAAATTATTAGTTGCACGACATCAGCATTGACTATAGAGTCGCCATGTTCCTCGCTGTCCTTTCGTTTTAGAACATTAAAGTTTAACGTAATGGGATCAATTTTTACTTTTATTTAAAAACAACCATCCGATTTTTAAGTTTTTTTCCCGAGTTGTAATATCTTTTATTATTTATTAAGTGTGGGCATATTAAAATAATTAATTGATATCTTGATTTATTTTTAAAAATATTTAAATTCGCATCATCCCACTTCTCCACATTTTTACGTTTTTTATTCCCACCCAAATCTCAAACATATTCATTCCTCTTTTTTTTATAGCATACATATTGTATGTGCTTATTTGCTAATATATCATGGATGATGTAGCAAATCATTCGCGCTCGCTCCATATTCGTGAGGAAATTAGAAGCTGCTTTTGTAGGCAATTTTGTACATTTGGATTTAGTATCAGAATATTATACTCATGTTAACATGAACTATAATAAATTTTTTATAACGAAAATACATGTAAGATTTTTTTTTGTTAGCGTCCTAATATTGATGTGCCATTGTGGGGGAAAAAAAGAAAGGTACTTTGATGAGGAGATGCTCTACTGGTTTTTAAATTGAGAAGTCATAATAAGTTGTTTTGGGAAACTACTTCTAATCAAAAGGATCAAAACTATGGAGAATTTATGTATTTTTAGGAGAATGTAATGATAACAAATATTTATTGTGGAACACAATCTAACAGCCCCACAGCATGCCTACTCCTGCTTTCCCATCACATCATCATTTTCATTTCCATTTTTTTTTAGTTGGAAATGTGAAACTCATTAAATTCAAAATGATTACTTTAAATCCCGAAAATCTTCTTTTTGCAAATCAATTTAATATCTTGACAGGGTATGGTTTCCATTAGAACAAAACTTCTATCACTGGGCCTTTATCCGATTGCTACATTATCTAGTCTTATTGCGTGACAGAGAGACCGGGCCAGCCCATTTGTAGTACCGATTTGTGAATAGAGTAAATTAATGGGCTAGTTGAATGGGACCCGAGGCCCACGGTTTTTTATACTAGCCATCATAAAATCCCTTCCCATTTAAAGATTAATTATTGTTTTGCTTGGGATTGGGATCCCATTTTCACCACTATTATTTATTATTATGTGAAGATATTATAAGTGAAATGATCTGTATTTAAAATCAATTTATATTAATTGAAGTAAATTTAGTCGGTGGAAAGTGAGGGAAAATTTAGTATACACATAATTATAGGGCTAATTGCATCCACACCTTATGTGAAAAGTCTAAAAGACATAAAACCCCCTAAAAAATATTAATAGGCTAATGCATCCCTCAGTTTTTAAAAATGTAGCACATTTTACCCCTATGTTATACAAATTCAGGCACATTTATACCCTTTCATAGAGGTTTTTATGCTAATTTTTTTAAAACATAGGGTCTAACATGCTATTAATTTTACACAGGGTGTTTTATGCCTTTTAAACTTTTCACAGGGGATGTGAATGCAATTAGCCCCATATTTATATATTTACTTTTAAAATTATAAAATTATCTAGATAAAAAGAAAATATAACCGTACAATTTACATTTAAAATAATAACTCAAATTTAGTCAATATTGCTTGATATTTTATGTTATGACATGAACAATGCATGTGCATGGGGGAATGTGATTTTAAAAGATAATTTGCATTTCCACCCCTCGTTTCAGTCATCAAAAGCCAACCATTTTCCCACCATCCTTCACACTTCACCCTTTTTCTCTCTACTACTTCTCTGCGGAAAAAAAAAAAAAAAAGGAAAAAGAATAAAAAGCAGTTAACTTTGAAAAATCCCATTCATATTATGGATAATTTCTTCAAAGATTACCCAAAATTTTCTTCGGCGAACGATGAAACAGTCACTAAGTTCAACTATAATAATGGCTTCAATTTCAGGGTGGATGATATGCTGGATTTTCCAAAGGAGGAGTTCGATTCCTGCCACACCTCCACCATTACGGCGGTTGACAGCTGTAACTCGTCGCTTTCCGGCGGCGTCGACGAACAGTTTAACGACGACGTTAGAATGAACGAGTCTCAGTTCTCTGAAAATGAACTGTGTGTACCGGTAAGTTCACAGTCCAATTTCAAATAAAATTGAAATTACCGAGTAAATTAGTTTAATTTCTAATTCCGTTTCGCAAATCTTGGTCAACACAGTATGATGATTTAGCGGAGCTTGAATGGCTCTCGAATTTCGTGGAGGAATCATACTCAACCGACGATCTCCACCTATTCATCCCTATCACCGCCGTCGCCGAGAAGAGCTCCGCCTCGGAAAGCTGTTCCACCGCCAATTCCACGCAGAACTCGCCGCCCCCAATCTTCCCCAACGACGTCGTAATCCCCGCCAAAGCACGCAGCAAACGTTCGCGAGCCGTACCCTGCGACTGGTCCACTCGCCTCCTCCGTATCTCGCCGCCTTCGAGACCCCAAACGGCGCCGTCGAGCAGAAGGGAACCCTCCGGCAAAAAATGCCTCCACTGCGCGTCCGACAAGACCCCGCAGTGGAGAGCAGGCCCAATGGGCCCAAAAACTTTGTGCAACGCATGTGGAGTGAGATTCAAGTCGGGTCGTCTCGTACCCGAATACCGACCCGCTTCCAGCCCGACCTTTCTTTCCTCCAAGCATTCGAATTCGCACCGCAAAGTTTTGGAGCTCCGAAGACAAAAACACCCTCAATCAGTAGAAAACCTATCCGACGGTTGTGATGATTTGTTGATTGCTCCTCGTGTCACCATCGACGGCCCAGATACAGGGCTCTTGATCTAAGGCGCATGTACGTTTTTAACACTAATAATAGAATAAAATTATACTAAATAAATATGCAGCATCTTTATTTATAAACTAGAGTACTAATTGAGTTTTAATGTCAACTTTGGGCTTTGTAAAACGATTTCATACATTTATTATTTTAATTAATTTACGCCATAAAATATTTTTGAAATTTGCAATGAGATAGACAGAAGGTGACAAATTGAAAGAAGCAATGAAAACAATTAATAGTTGAAATGCGTGCAAGGGATATATATATATATATATATAAATAATATATGTGTAGACTGTAGTGAAGGTGCTGTGTGCCTGTGTCTATTATTTCCTTGAATATTGGGCATTGCACATGGAGGGCCACATGCTCTTCCCTCCCCATATTTGTAGCTTTCACTTTGTACATCTGTCTCTAAATTTATAGCAAACAAACAATCAAATCTTAATTGATCATGGATTGCGGATGATCCATTAATCGCGCAAATAATTGAAGAAATGAACTACAATTATTCGTATTTTAGGAAATAATTCAATACCTATAATTTTCAACATTAATATTATATGGTCACGAAGAGAAGGGCTTTTTAATTTCAATCTTTGTACAACATTTTAATAATTTTTATGTATGAGCAATTTGAGCGGTGGAGCAATTAATGTTGCGGTCTACGTACGATACGAACATGGTCTCTCCTCCTTTTGCATTGGTCCCGACGGAAAAGAAAAAAAAAAGGATTTTAAATTCGAATTTAGTGACCACCATATATCTTAATTCTAATGAATTTATAGGAGTAACAAATAACTTAACATTGATTGCGGCGAATAATTGACCTCTCGATTTAGAATTAAATGCTGGAAACATGTTGATAAAGATGAAAGATAAGTAATATATTCTTTCTTTTTTCTTTTTGGTTCTTTGAAGTTAATGCTCAAGACGTGATATTTGTATCATCAATAGACTAAGGAGCGTTTAGTATAACAATTAAATGTTATTTAAGTTTAAAATATATATCAATTATATTTCCCATAATAAATTATACTAGCTAATTCGTATATATATGTTGAAGATTGATTACTCGAAACCATTAGAAGTTAGAACCAACGCATAAACAAGCACAAACAATTCACTCACATAAATCAAGAATGACCAACATGGGCTTTAGGATTTTTATCTTCAATTTTGTTAAATTTCAATTTTAGTTCGCTATCTTTGGGTTTTTTTTTTTTTTTTTGGCAGCTTTCATCTTTCTTTCGACTTGGCTTTGACATGCATGGAAACAATGCATTACTGGTATGACACTGAAGTATATAGTGACACATTAGCACTTCCAATAAAAAAAAGTAGAATTACAAAAAAAAAATTTGTGTGACTAAAACTGAAATTTGATAACATAAAGAATCAAAATTATAAAATGATAAATTTGCATGACTAAAATGCAATTTTCCTCCCAAAAAAGTGAAGTTGTGCATTAGAATTAAGAAGATGAACTAGGCTTAATTTCGGTGTCAAAATTAAGTTTTATTGGATTAAGTAAAACAATTTAACATATGTCATAAAAAAATTTTGAGGATGAGCAATAACCTAAGACTGGTCTAAACTAGATCCGTCCTTGTTGAGAAGTATCGCGAAGCAATGAGATTAAAATTCATGAATAGTTGGCTTTAGGACAAGTAGGAGATTGTTAGAGTAGTTGCGCTGCAAGCTAACTGTTGGCTAGAGATTTTATTGACTCAAGTATAACAAATAATTTTTATTTTAATACAATTACTTTTTTATTCAATTCTGATATTTATTATCTGTATAGCAATGCAAGTTACATAAATAAATAAAGACATTGAACATATTATAAAAAATAAATATGAGGTCTACATACGATACGAACATGGTCTCCTCCTTTCGCATTGGTCCCAACCGAAAAGAAAAATAAAAAGATTTTAAATTCGAATTTAGTGGACACCGTCGTAATTCTAATGAATTTATAACTAACAAATAATTTAACATGGATTGCAGCGAATAATTGACCTCTCAATTTAGGGAATCGAATATATATATATATTATTTATATTTATATTTATCGATCACATCGTACGCTGTACCAAGTATACTTGCATGGATATGCGATTAGAATTAAATGCTGGAAACATGTTGAGAAATATGAAAAGATAATTCTTACCTTCTTACCTTTTTTTTCTTTTTTGTTCTTTGAAGTTAATGCTCAAGACGTACGTGATATTTGTATCAATAGACTAAGGAGCATATAGTATAACAATTAAATGTTATTAAAGTTTAAAATATATATCAATGTTATATTTCTCATATTACTATACTAGCTAATTCGTGATATATATATATACATTTCAAAAGCCACGTTTTGATTGTTATCGTTGTGCTATGCAACACTCAGGGACGGAACTATATGGGGAGCTAGGCTGAGCTTCAGCCCAGTCTAGCCCAGCCCATATAGTTAGTGTGTGTATATATATATATATATATATATATATTTATTGAGTTAGTTATATATATTAATTGCAATTGATTGGATTTTTTAATTTATTGATATATGTGAGTTTTATTTAAATATTTAGGCTTCTAAATTTTGTGTTTATATAGATCATTTCATGGAACATTCAATATATTGAACATTATATGCTATTGAGTACAAAATAACATCATAAATTCAAAGTAAATCTATAATTATGTATATTATCCCATTAAAAAAATTATACTTTATAAAATATAAAACAATTATTCAACTTATTTTAAAGAGAAATTTTTTTGATTCATTAACCATCAAATTTTCAAAATATTTTATAAAATATAATTTAATTATTAAAATAAATTCACTGTTGAATATATAAAATATTTATAAGGATATTGATATATTAAAATTTTGTGTCATTACTAGCATGATTGATATTCAATTTTTTTTAAAATCATAAACAAGTTGAAAGATATATGAATAATAAAATATTAACATAAATCTAATATGTATATTGACCTTATGAGTTTTATTCATATTTTTTTAATGTAAAATTAGCCCTTCCTTACCGCAAAATCTTGGTTACGTCCCTGGCAACACTCCAACTAATAACTAATAAGGCCATCTCCTTTTACCAACATATATATAGCTCCGATACGATCACTTGGAACAAACACAATGAATTAATGTGGTTCCAAGTACATTGCATGTGCCTGTAATATAGCCCCCGAAAGTGCATGAATTTTGACATACATGCGCCAATTAATATATGCACGTTTGAGTGGGGAAGAGGATCACATGCACTTATTGGATGCGCATGCACCATGTTTTCTCTTGCTATATATATATATATTATTCAAGTGTACGTGTGATGTATGTGGTATACTGTGCCCCATGCATGTCTAGCTCCATTTTCCTGTCACTCCCCTCTACATGAATCGTAACTTCAGGTACAAATAATGCATACAATATCCCACCATCGCCCGAGGCGATTACAGTAGTACTGTTTCCGGAGTACATATTAATATTTTAGTTTCGTGCATGTATTGCCAAAAGAAAAAAAAAGGTGATTATTGGTTTTTGACTTGAAATAATAATTTTTATGTGTTTTTTTGAACCTTGATTATGCACAATAAATTAACATATGCTTAGTTTATTCGAAATCCAAAAGCTAGTAGCTAGGATACTGGTATGCTCCGACAAAATTATGGATCATTCTAATAAAAGTCAGTAGAACCATATATTTATCAAACATTACCAGCTTTTGAATATATTTTCAACTTGTCATTTTTGTTTTCAAACAATATAGATCTGATTTTTTTTTTCAACTTCTTCATAATTTATAAATTTAATAACAAAAAAAAAAAACGTGATATTTTGTTAAGGTTTCGTTTAGACATGCACATTTTTTAAAATATTTTTATAAAATATTTTAAAAAATATTTTAAGAATAAATATGTGTTCGAACAACTATTTTATAAAAATATTTTAGCATTTCAAAAGTAATGTTATTCATATTTTCATTTCACGGTGCAATTCTAAAAACGCCTTTAAAGTGTTCTTTAATTAAAAACTATATTTTAAGAACAAATTTTCAAAAACATTTTACAAAAAATTATCCAAACACATACTCTAAGTTTTTCACACATATAAAATACTGAAAATATTTTTAAAGTATATGTCCAAACGGAAACTAAATTTGACGCCCGGGGGTGACGAGGGCGAGTAGTGATAGGTGCCAAGAGGTTGCAAGGACAATATTGGGCGGCTCCTGGAAGGCTTATAAGAGAAAGAAGATATGAATGAACTTATCCCGTACTGAAATGAGAGGGATTCTGAGATTGTGTTGACATGGAACTTCACGGTTGAGGAGGGATTAAACTATATGAAAGATACTACTCATATTAAGAAGATGCATTTTTTTTTATAGCTCTTCTCTTAAGAAATTTATGTTAAGGGTGCTTGACTTGGAGTAGTTACAGGATGAGTGACTCCCGGATAAGTTTTTGAGGGTGAATGTGAACGAGGACACGAGCATGCTGAAAAGACTCGTTTTGATATCGTAGGGATAATCGTCGAATTTGAAGCATTACACTAAAACTCTCATATATATATATATATTTTTTTACTGATAGCTGATTTATGATGTTTGATTAACATAAAGAAAAGTAGAGTCTTGCGTTTTGGTAAATAAGACGCCATTTTTTTGAGTCTTGATGTTCTGTTTATTGAAGAAGCTTATCTTGAATGTCTACATGACGCGTCTGGGCCTAGAGCTGTGGTGTTGTGCCGTATGAGTCGGGCCAATATGGGATTAATTAGTGTGAGTTTTAAGGTCACAACTCACATCTACCCACGACCCACTAATCTTTGTGTTGGATCGGCCCAATTAAACTATGGACTACGTACATGATAAGTTGAAGTTTTTGTTAAATTTGGACCGCCTGCACAATGCAATTCAAATCTAGCTTTCCATTCTTCTCACGTTTCATATGTGTATATGAATTTTCAAATAGAATACGTGATTGATTTATAAAAATAAACGAAATTCTTATGGAGTCAAGGAATACATCTTTACTCAAAATTATTTAATTTGTCCACTTTATTTGAAAAACCCATTTCATGATTTACAATGTATAATTAATTCATATATAATTTAATTTCACGTGATGTTGTAAAAACTAGAACCTAGATATTCCCATATTTGCCACGTGTCACTCCCCAAAAACTAGCCGGAAATGTATACAATTAAGTCCCCTTCATTTTTCATTCAAGCCAAAAGAAACTAAGAAAGAAAGAAAAGGTTAGAGATGACGAGGAATAATAATGGGTCCAGAAACGGGGTGGATGTGGTAATTGAGCTGACGGAGACGAGGGCGGACGGTGGGCCGAGGAACGGCGGTCAGGAGGTGGCTGGGTACCGGAAATCTGACGTCATGCATGTGTTGATCCGGTGGTTGTGTATGTTGACAAGCATGGGAGGCATGTTGGTGATGATCACAGCCAAGCAGGCTTCCACCATTTCCCTTTACGGCTTCGACATCCCCGTCGATTCCCAGTGGTCTTTCTCCGACTCCTTCGAGTATGTTTCTTAATTTTTTTTTTTTTTTTGGCATCAAACTAGCTAATTTGTCACTCGACAAAATTATAATTCCAATTTTTTTATCAACATAATATATACACCTTAATTAATTTGGTACGTACGAAAAGGCCTTGTACCATATGCATCCGATCCTGTACTGTTTGGTTTAAGGTTTTTGTTTGGTTTAAGTTATATTATAATTTGAGTTTTTACATAAAAAAAAAAAAAAAACAAACAGAAAAGTCCAGTGGGAAATTATATTTTGAGTACTGGGTGAATATTGGTCATGGGTTCATTTTCATTCATGCAACGGGACCTGGGAGTGGTGATAAAACTAGAAAAGTCGTAATAAATACGAAATCGATGTGTTTGTATAATTAAGATTATATATTGGTGTCTTAATCCTATTTTTTTTTTAATGATACCATTATGTCAATTTATTTGCTCATCACGAAATTGTCCTTGTTATAATATGGAGACAGAAGTCAGGAAAGGGCCCTCTTTCTTAACGCCATACACCAGAGTGTATAAAAACAAGAACCCGTGAATCCACTTTAATTATCTTTTGAAATTCCATTTATATTCTCCTTCAAAACAAATAGCCACAAAAGTAAGGAATATAAACACGTACTAGGCGCTAGCTGATCATTATATATATATATATGGCTATATTATTACTATATATGATTCATTATTGAAGTGTACCTTGTTAAACTTGAAATCTTTAAAAATTAAATATGGTGCAAATTAATTAAGGAGAAAACGCAACAAGAAATGGATGAAAAAGAGTAGTTGAGTAATGTAAATTTTGTGTTGACATAATAATCATAATAATCAGGTATCTGGTGGGAGTATGTGGCGTGGTGGCATTTCATTCATTGGTTCAATTGGTCGGAAAATTGCGGGGAATGTTGAGCAAACCTCCCATCATTCCTTCTAGGAATCAGGCATGGCTCATTTTTGCTGCAGATCAGGTAATATATATTGTAGTAAAGCCTCCCACGCTATGCATGTACATTATAATTATATTTTAATATCAAATGTTGATTTGTTGTTTAAAATAATTAAAGATATTATGATGAGGAAATTAAAATTAATGTATGCCAAACCAACAGTGGTTATAGTGAGAGGCTCTTGCTTATTATGTTGGTGCAGATGTGTCTCAATTTCATTGAAACACGAGTACTTTCCTTGATTAATTTCTAGGCACGATATATAAATTATACACTATACATTTACAAAAAAAAAAATGATATGAGTAAATTAAAGTAACGTATATGTATATTCATGGATGCAGATGTTTGCATATGCTATGATGAGTGCAGGATCAGCTGCATCAGGCGTGACGAACTTGAACCGAACAGGGATCCGTCATTCGGACCTTCCGGATTTCTGCAAGCCCTTGCATTCTTTCTGTGATCATGTTGCTGTGGCCATAGCCTTGACGTTTTTAAGCTGCTTCTTGCTTGCTGTTTCTGTGGTTCTTGATGTTGCGTGGCTATCGGAGCACTGATCGATTCGGTTTTCATTTCGTTTTAGGTTTCAATATTTTCTCATGGTTTCGAACTTAGCCTTGTTCATTAATGTGGATGGATTATGTACTTGCACGAATCATGTATTAGTCTATTATGTTCTTTTAGTTGGTTTACATCTGTTGTTTGTATGGGATGACTAATTCAAGTGAAATCCTTTGCTAGCTAGCTAGCTACAAGCCAAAAAATATTGTTATATGTATTACTTTTCTAGATATTTTACAAATCAAAAACAATGATTGAATATAAATTTAAAAAGTTGGGTTTGATTTAATTTCACACATAATTATAAAATCATTTCTTCACTTGAAAAAAAAAAACATTAAGAGCAGTTATACGGACCCATCATTTTAATTTCACGTAATGTTGTAAATATATATGCCACGTGTCACTCCCTCTGTTTAAAACCAAAAGCTAGCCGAAAATGTACTATATATATAACTTCATAGCCCTCCAATAATGCATGCACTCCATTTTTCATTCAAACCAAAGAAACTAAGAAAGAAAGAAAAGGTGAGATCATGGCGAGGAATGGGTCCAGAGAAGGGGTGGATGTGGTCATTGAGACGAGGGCGGATGGTGGGCGGAGGAACGGCGGCCAGGAGGTGGCTGGGTACGGGAAAGCTGACGTCATGCATGCGTTGATCCGATTGTTGTGTGCGTCGACAAGCTTAACAGGCGTGTTAGTGATGATGACAGCGAAGCTGCAGGCTTCCACCATTTCCCGCGGTTATGACTCCCAATGGTACGTACCTCTTTCTCCGACTCCTTAATTAATTCCAGTATATTTATTTATTTATTCCCTTTGGGCCGCATCAAACTTATCACTCGAAAAGGCTGGCATCAAACTTATCACTCGTGTGTAAATGTTTTCGTCAATGTTATTTGTTTCCATGATCGAATTTGGGAAAGTCCAGTATGAAGAAATATTTTGAGCACTGGTGGCCGGTGAATATTGGTTCATTCATGCACGGTGATAAAACTAGAAAGTCGTACCTAATAAATACGAAATTGATATGTGTCTATACAATTAAGGTAATATATTGCTTTCTTAATCCTATTTTGTTTTAATGATACCATTATCTCAATTTATTTCCTTATCATGACTCTGTAATGTCAACTTTTATGGGAATTTTGCTTTTGTCCTTGTCATAATTAACCCCCCCCTCAAACGGTTGTATAATGGAGACACAACTCTGAAAAGGCCGCTGATCTTTAATTATCTTTTTGAAATTCAATATATATTCACGTTCAAAACAAATAGCTATAGCTGGCCAGAGAATTAAATTAAGGAAGATATATATATAAATACATAATTCTAGCTCATATATATGGCTATGAAGTGTACGGCCTTGTTAAACTTAAAATATTTAAAAAAAATTAAATATGGTGCAAATTAAGGAAAAAACCCCAACATTAAATGGATGAAAATGAGTCGTTGAGTAATGTACACTAGTAGAATTTCTGCCTATTATTTCAGATATTAACTGAAGTAATAGACATATTAGTACCGAAGTAGATGCACGTAAAATAAAAGGGTATTTTTAACTTCGCATTAAAACCGAATTAACAGATCGATAATTACCGAAGTCTTTGCATGGTCCAAAAAACCCAAATCGGTTCGAAATTGGACCACTACCGAAGTAAAAAACACGTATATTACTTCATCAAATTTGTAAATAACGAAGTATTTAATCCTCTATTACTTCACACATTATACAATTATCAAAGTAAAATAAATATACGACTTCACAATTTTTGAATTGTGGTGATATTGAAGTAATTCATCATATAAAGAATTTCAATTACCGAAGTAATTGCTACGAACGACTTCACTAATTTTAAATATGGCGAAGTAGATATTTTCTTCTACTTCACCACAAATTAAATTTTTCGAAGTGTTTTTGTTATATATATTATTCACCATTTTATTTATAGTATACAAGTAATAGACAACAACAATAACACAATATCTAAAACTACAAATGATTAATTAGATTCATAAAATCATCCATCCATACAAAAAATGATAAATATTCACAAATCCACAAATCACGTATAAAACCTAAAAATGTATCCGCAAAACAAAAAATGTTTCCACAAATATATCCTATAAATCCACAATATAAACAAGTTTATCTAAACGTACACTACCCATTTAGGCACCGACATAGAAGTAGACGAATTTGCTCCATTTACTTCTGACTTGGTCATATTGAGATTGATTGTAATATCGGTTGTTGATTAATCCTGTAAATCCCAATGGCAGCAGCTTAGAACAATAATAAATCAAAGCATATCATAAAGAATAATCGTGAATATTTTTTCTGAGGAAATATATGCTAAACCTTCAACAAGCAAAAAGGTATAATTGGAGCTATGTTGTCAAAATTTCCTCAACTTTATTATCCATATTTAATTAACAAGAGAATACATGGATGGTTAATTTCCTCACTGAATCATTAATCAGTGCATTTGGACATGTTAAGTAAAGAATCAAAGAAGGATGACAATGAGGGTCTAATGATGAAAGTAGCTGCCAGGCTTCACATTTATTTTCTGGAAAATCATTATGACTCTTTAAGTATACCACTTCTCTATCAGTTACACTGCAAACAATATTAACCTATATAAATTCTACCATCTCAAACAATCCATGTTCAAATAATATTTCATCACATTATTATGTGGCCCAAGGGACTTTCTAATTAAACTGCTTTTTCTATACTGGAAAACAGTCAAATATTGCATATGCAATCGATTATCACCTGATTCACCCTGGCTAAAACAATACATGTAAACTATGAATAACATTTGATGTAAAAGCTCTAAGCTCGAGAGTTACATTTCATTATTCTTGTTGGGGAACTGCTTTCTAGCTTCGTATGCAATATGTACAGCTCGCATAACTCCCCAGCAAAATCCATAGGTTTCAGCAAGCTTCACATTAACATTCCCCCAGCTGTACTTGTACCCATTCTCCTTCAATTTTTTTTACGGTGTCGCCTGAAATGATACTCCAAAAGCAGGAATCAATACGAAGTCTATGAAAATTAACCAATTGAGCTGAAGCAATCAGAAAAATACTAATTTTATTTAAAAAAAACATTTTCTACTATCTTTCATCAGAAAGAGTAAAGAGCACAATTACTAAACTCGTTGACAATTGTATTGATAGCAGTTAGAGACTGGTCCTTTGGGCAGAAGCCGTCAACAATATCACCAAAATTAATCACAAACTTCAGCTGTTGTTCATTCCATTGTTTGTTGCTCTTTGCAAAACAAGCAAGCTATGCCTGTAATAGTGTGGAACGCCAAGGAATGAGCGGCCATCAGGTATTTCAGCATACTGGACATATGATATCACCCGAAGGAAACCAAAGGTTGCCTCCCTTGAGAGCTAACTACTCCATTAGCATAACCCATTGAGCAACAAGAAAAGAATCCTGGACTATTTAAAATGAAAGTGGTGAAACCATCACCATGAACAAGGACCTGGAATTCCATATTTTGCCCAAACACTCTCTTTCTCTCAGATTTGGTAAAATAAAATAAGACGAGCAAACAAGAACTTTACAACAGTTTACTGATATATAGCACCATTTCGATTAGTAAAAAGTAAATATACAATTGTACGAACAAGAGTATCCACAGCCCGAGAACCAATCACAGTTTGTAAAGGAATATCCCTACCCGGAAATCGTCTGACAAACTTAGCAATAAAATCATGTGAAGCTTGGTGTGTTACCTCCACTATGCAAGTTCCACAACTTCCAGCACCTCCACTGTTAATCACTTTACCCTATCCAAATCAAACAAAGTGCAAGTTTTTAATGGAGGAAGATACAAAAATTATGAAAAATAAAAAGGTGAAATTGTTAAGAATTCGAGCATCTGGAAGATAAAAATCATTTTGTACCCCTAAATTTTTTTGTAAAGAGTGCAACATTGCAATAAAAATTAATGCATATCCATATTTATCATATTCGTTGGATTAAAATTATCATGCGAATTTGATCCAACTATTGTATAAATTATGTTGAATATGAAATAGAATCAATTGGTAACCATTTAATTATCAATCAAAAAATATTAAATAATAAAAAAATAAAACATTGTCGCATGACACATAATTTAACATCAAGCAAATCAACCCAACTCCTATCGTGCATGTTTATTATTTCAAAAATAACTTCGTGTCTTTACCTCTTCTCATTTATTTAACATTCATTCATAAAAGATAACTTATTTGTAGAAAAATCAGTATATATGCCAGCAAAAAATATATCAGCCAACGTTTTCTCCACAAAAAAGTTCAAGTACTTGCTCAAGCTATGTATCTGCTCCAAAGCACGCTCATTTTCATCCGCATCACCCGAATTCAATATCTTCTTTTTCTTCGATATTTGACTCTTGATACTCATTATCTGCAGTCGTCACGCAAAAATTCACCATCAAAATACACTGATACAATCATAAAAACATTGAGAAAACAAGCTTAAGATACACATACATTTCCAAAAATTAAAATATAGAAAAAAGAACCTTTCTGTGAGGCCATCGTGATAAGCCTTCCTACTGTATATCTTTTTTTATGGCGGATGTTCATACATTCATTCCTTAGATGTCACACTGATAGGAAGATGGAAGTACTCTGTCAAATCCTTCAGTTTCAATTTCCCTTCCCTTTTCCTCTAATCTACTCATGTTTTACCATTGTGAAAATAATTAGAACACAATACTAAAGAATAAAATGTACGGAGGAAGAACGAAAACGCACACTTTCTTGGACAATATCATACAATCCTGTGCAGAAATGTGACACTTAGTTAATCTTACTATGCTTCCCTCCCCGACTGGTTTGTTTAAACTGTCCTTTGTGTTCGTATCTGTGATTGCTGCATCCAAAAACAAGAACACCAACAGTACTAGATCATCTTAGGAACAATATGTCTCGCATTTTTCTCCCTGAATCTCCACAAAACAGATACGAATAATGTTTCATACCTTGGAAAAGGCCAGGATATTAATTGCCATATCCATAAAGCACATCCCAGCAACACTAAGTATGCTAATAATGAATCGGAAATAGAAGTAAAATAGATAGAAATTGTAAAACATCACATGTTATGAAGTGCTGATAAATTCTTCTAAACCACCCCCACAATCACAAGTGACTAAAATATTTAGAGATTTTATTCAAAAATATTAACTTGAAAGTAACAATGATAACAAAATCAAAATTTTCCTTCATGAATTTTGCACCTTTGGATGCAAGAGTCATCATTCACGTAGCCTTTATTCACACATAGACAAGCAAACACCAAGAAGAAGAAAAAAATAAGAAATAACTCAAAATTCCCGAATTTAGTATACTCAGTAAAAAGATAAATTTGTTCAAAATTCCCAAATTCAATATCACGAGGATTAAAACCATCAAAATCACCAGAAAAGACCAGATTGCAGCTGGTTCAATTGGAAAACATTGGGCATGACTCAGATATATTCTAAGCTTTGAATTACAGCTGACGATAAAAACCAGAAATCGGAGTGAAATCACCAGAAGAAACAAAGAAGAACAGCGCACAACTTCACTCACGATCGACTATGGTTCCGACCAAAATTTGGATCTCGATTCGTCCATTACAAGCCACAATCGGGGTAAACAAGGTATAAGATGGGTAAAGGGTGGTTGGGCTATCCGTCTCCGAACTTGTGCAGACGGAATTGATGACAAAAACGAGCAGGGAAGAAGCCGACGGGAATGGCTAGGGTTGAAGAAGAAAGGGCATCGCGCGGTGGATTTTTTTACGGTACGAGTGAGAAAAAGTTTGAAGAAAATGAAGGTGAAAGGCAGAAGTCCAGCTTCCGGACATATTTTTACTTCGGCATTTTTAAATTTAATTTTTCTTTTTACCATTTTACTTCATTAAATATAATATGCCGAGGTAAAATGTTAATCAAAATTATTAGTGAAGCCCGGGTTTTATAAACTCTGAAGTAAAATGTGTGTGTTTACTTCGCCACTGTTATTACCGAAGTTGATTGTTACATATTACTTCGTAATTAATAAATGCTGAAGTAAAAATTGGCGAAGTAAAAACCCACAATTCTACTAGTGCGTAAATTTTGTGTTGACAAAATAAAAATATTAAAAATCCTCATCATCATCAGGTTTCTGGTCGGAATGTGTGGCGTGGTGGCAATTCATTCATTTTGTCAAATGTGCATAAAATTGGGGGGAATGTTGAGCAAACCTCCCATCATTCCTTCTAGGAAAAATGGATGGACCCTTTTTGCTGCAGATCTGGTATGGTAAATCCTCCCATGCACACAAATGCATGTACATAATTATATTTTAATATCAAATGTTTGTTGATATTTTTATTCTATACATTTACAAAAAAAAATTAATATGAGTAATTTAACGTATGTGTATATATATAAATATATTCATGGCTGCAGGTAAATGCACTCGCTTTGACGAGTGCAGGATTAAATGCATCACGTCTCCTTCCGGATTTCTGCCAGCCCTTGCATTCTTTCTGTGATCTTGTCTATGTGGCCCTAGTCTTGACCTTCATAAGCTGTTCATTTCTGTATGTTTCTGTTGTTTTTGATGTTGTGTGGCTAGCATCCGAGCACTGATCCATCGGTTCAAGTTATAATTTCATGTCGTTTTCGGTTTCGATTTCTCGTGGTTTCGAACATTAGCTTGTTCATTAATGTGGATCTATATATTATGCACTTGCAAGAATCATGTATGCATGTATTCGTCTATTATTATGTAGTTTACTTTATATTTATATATGTTGTTTGTATGGGATCGAGGAGTACTAATTCAAGTGAAATCTTTTGCTTGCTAGCTAGCTACAAGTCATGTGTTCTTATATATAATTGTGAATTGATTAATGTAAATTGTAATTAGTATATCATGCGAGCGTTTAATATATCTTACATGCATAACCAAAAATTTAATATTTTGTTCCAGAGATATATAAACTATGATATATATGGAAGATAATAAAATGTGTTTTCAAGTACACGCTGTCACAATTTTTATGTGAAATATGTAAAACCAATTCAAGGGCGGACTTGTTATATGGGCAAAACTGGGCCCTCTACCAGCAGTTTGCAAGCCCAAAATGTTTGTATAGCACAATAACACACGTAAAACTAATTATAAATGGGCTATGATATTTATAAAACTCTAACAAAAGCGACACCGTCCAGATAGTGGAAAAGTGAGGATACTATCACGGCCGTAACATCTATGAGCTCAATGAGGCCTCCGACTCAAGGCCAAGCCCTGGAAGGGGCCCAAAATAATATTTTTTTTTTAAAAAAAAATTTCTATACATATGTTGATTTAGTGGTGCATTGAAAAAAAAAATCTAGTATAATATTAATATTAAATAAAAAAATTTTGTTCCAATAATTTCTGTTATCTATATTATTATCTTATAAAGAATTAGACCATTGAAGTAACAATTTTTGGTGTCTTGGTGTAACATTATCCAATTTTCACAAAATTTGAATTATTTAAGTATTTTAAAATCCATATCTATACTTATAAATTTTTAAATAGTTATACCACTCTTAATAAAAAATAGTGTTAAAATTTATTGATTTGAAAATAAATTTTTTTTTATCATATTTAAATAATTATTTTAATGTTAAAAGCACGCAATGTGTGCAGAGTGGCACTAGTAATTGATTAAGACTTATATTCTTTTCACATTCGGTTTGAACAATTTAAATAATTTAAAAAACTTTTGGATTTATGTTAAATTTGAAGAAATTAAAAAATGTATCTTTAACTAGTTTGATGAAGTGGAGCTTTAACATTTAACATTAAGACATTAATGATGATGATTTGTGTTCGAAGTTGATGGTCATGAGATGAGATTTATCAAATGTAAAAAGAGCAATTGATTTGCTACAATGTTTGACAAAACTGAATTATTTATTCACAATACTTATATTGTCTATAAGATTTTATTAAACATATCAATAACAATTGACCGGCAGAAAAAATCTTTTCAAAATTGAATTTAATCAAAATTATTTTCGATCAACAATGACACGTGATAGATTAAATAAGCTAGCTAACTATGTTATATATACAAAGAAATTATCCGACAACTATTGTACATAGATTTGAAAATATTATCATCTCTAAAACAGCTAGACAGATAATATATAGTTATGTAATTATTTCAAATATTTGCTAACTTTTTATTGGTGTTATATATTGTTCCAGGTATATTAATTTTTATTTTTTTGAAATAATTAATTTATTGTTTATTGTATTTGTTATCTACGAACAAAACTTTACAATTATTTACCCAAATAATAGGGTCCACTTTGTTACTTTCGCATCAGGCCCATCTGACACAGGTACGGCGCTAAATACTATCACTGCAACTTAACTCGTCCAGTTTCGGTCTTCAACGCACTACAACAAAAACGGGATACGACAACGGATATAATCTGTTGTCGTTGCTTTCAAAAGACATCCGTTGTCTTTTTCTTGAAACCGTTGTCTTTTCCTTGAAACGACAACGGTTTTTATCCGTTGTCGTATATAGAACTTTTAACAACATCGAAAATTACAACAGTTTTAAAATGACAAAGACAACGGATTTTATCCGTTGTCGTAGCTCGAAAAAAAAAAAAAAAAAATAATTTTAATATACAAATTTTTAATATTATAAATGAAACAAAAATTAAAATTTTTAAAATAAAATTTAATATACAATTTTTCAATATTACAAATCAATATTCTAATTCTAAATTCTAAATCAATATACACTAGAAAATATATCGATCGAGTTATGAATTAATCTATATAAATTAACACGGAACTTTCCTATACATTGAGTTATGAACTAATCTATATAATTAACTCGGAACATTCCTTCTAGATTAACATCCACCATTATCCCTTGCATCCCGACTATCTGCACAACTTGCATCCCGACTATCTGCACGAGGCTTGTTTACAATTAGAAACAAAACAATAAATGAAATGTGCACTAAGTTAACAACATTATTTTTTTCAATAAAAGGCATGGATAATAAGTGAATAAGAAAATTCTCAATTCTGTTGTGTAAATAGACTAGGTTTAGTAAATTTTTTTACATGCAATGACACATGGTTGTAGTGCAGCAAAGCAACATCACAATATTGCAGCCAATTGGACATCATGAGACAAAGATAATTTGATGTGCGTGCTTGCATGGTACAGAAATGAGGAAATTAATGAAAAATGAATACCCTTTGGAATGTCTTTCAGTGCAGTTCCACGACCCTGAAACCAAAAATAAACATGCCACAAGTTAATTCATCTACAATATTCCAAGAAACTTAATTTCAACCTTGAAGACATTGTAGCTGTAGTGGCATAGAGATTTAAATAATACTAATTAAACAACAAAAAGTAACATGTAAAACTGTCAATCATCATGTTAAAGGACATGATCAAATGGTTCATAGTAGGGACTACCATTATCTCTGGACATTAGCCAAAAAAATCTTAATTGACCCACGAAAACTGTAGCTAAGATCTCGAAACATAGAAGACAAAAATGCATGGTTGATACGAGAAAGATGTAATGATATGTAACATGCACGTACATATAGGCTCAAAATAGGTGTTGCAACAGCTAAATGAAAGAAAGAATAACACAAGGAATCCGAGGAAGCAACAGATGAGCAAATATTGCCTATTAGACTAATAAACTCGCAGAAACAAGCCTGACAATACATAGCCCAAGATTTGAATTTTGATCATTTGAACAAAAAAAGAAAAAAGAAAATCTACAACCTTGATCCCCTATCAAACAACAAACGAGGCGGAATCATTATACGCAGTGATTTTATTCATTCTGCTACCGAATGTCATTGCTTTAAAGTTCTCCCAGTGCTTTCTTTATATCTTCCTGCAAGAAAGTATGGAAATTTCCATGTCATACAGGAACCCTGAATATAAGTTCTATATAACTCTGCTCTGAAATTAAAATTTTAAATTTAGTTAGTTATTTTATATAATTGTAAATTTGTCTGTCCCTATGCCTCGGAACTCCCGGACGCTATCTTGTTTTCACTATTTAAACAGGGGATGCAATTATATAAGCATGTTAAAATTCCAACAATCTTTTTAAAGAAAAAAAACTTCCAACACAGAATTATTACCTTCTGAAAGATAGGGTATTCGGCCTTGAATCTGGTGCAAGCAAATTGTTCTGCTTCTTGGCTTGTTCCCGGTTCTTGATGCAAGAATTGATTACAAGGGCAAGCCAATATCTCAAAACCTGTGACAGTCTCATAATATGAATAATACAGGTACATTTCAAATCTTCTCATACACTTGTTATTATATCATGTACTCTACCTAGGTGGTGGTAAAGGAGGGAATTCAGAGTGAGAGCAACGAACTAGCCATCATATCATGCATGTTCATAATAGATAGAACATAATTACCAAAAAGCGAAAGAGAACAGAGGTGCTAAAGGCATTAATAACCAGATACAGAACCTGCGTAAATTACATGCATGCATTCAGAATAAATGCCTATTGGCCAATCAAATTCTCGAAAGGCGCAAGTTGAGAAAGATTTTCGAGATGAGGGTCATTAACAGTTGATTAATTAATATATATATATAGGAACGTAATTCAAAGAATATGCACAATGTCCAAACACAACAACTTGAACATGTGCACTTGCTGGATCAAGCAGCCCAATTTCTATCTTATTAATTTTTTTATCTGCTGAGATTTTAGACTGGTACATCATTAATTACACATAATAAATCAATATATATATATATAAGCTTAGCTAGTACACTGATATTTGGAAAAACAAACCGACCATTTTACGCAGGTTTGATAACCACTATGCATACCAACAACACGAAACATACACATCTATAAATTTATCATCTCATCGATGATTCTAAAAAAAATACACGGCAATTATGAAAACCAAAATCAGCACCCATCTACTCCCTATCATCACGAGCAATCAATTGCAAGAGATTTAAAACAAGCATCCGCAAACACATACAAATTAATCCACCCAAAGATTTTAAAAAATGGAATCAAAGAAACGTAGGACGAAATGGGAGAGATGAACAATTGTCCATGCCATGCCCGGAGAACACCAGAAGACCGAGAGTACGACCAGCCATGAGAAGAATAATATGAGGATGTAGATGGTCCATACACCAGGATACATGAAACACTCCGTATTTCGATTCAGATCCATAAGGACAAGTTTTAATTTCAATTAATACACAAATTTTTAGTATAATTAATATATATATATATCTCAAAGTTGAAATATGAATTTTATCTCATAATTTGATGTCCCATGTTTCACATAAGAAGCCTCCAGTACAAACAACATGACAAGAAGTACGTACTTATATATATTGATGATCGATTTCTTGTAAGAAATCTTTGATTTGCTCATTTGGAAGGGTTATCACTGCAAGGTTAGTCGAAGCACATAAGAATCCCACCTTCAAAATAATTTGAGGACACATCAACTTAGATTTTATGTTAATTAATACATCATATTTCCTTCCCCCGAATCCTAGTTTGTAAAATGAAATAAAAAGACTTTCAAGAATAAATACCTTCAAGAATGTTAGCGGCGAGATCGAGATAAGAAAGAGACCTTAAATTCCCCAAAGAATCAGGAATCCCACCATCCAGCTTGTTATCGTCGAGATCCATAGAGGAAAGGGACACCAAATTTCCTAAAGAGTCGGGAATCCTGCCATCTAGCTTGTTGTAGGAGAGATGGAGCTCCAGAACAGATGCTAGATTTCCCAAAAATTCTGGAATCGGACCTTCAAAATAATTGGAATACATCTCAAATCAACTAGAACAATTGCTACAGTATTCCAAAAAAACTTAAATTTAATTAAACCTAGTTTTTTCCTTTCATTAATTGAAATTCAAATTCCTTGTGGAACAAAATAAGATAACAATAATACCCTCAAGCATGTTCTCGGAGAGATCAAGATGAGAAAGAGATCACATCAAATTCCCAAAAGCACGAGGAATCCCGCCATCCAGCTTGTTGTAGGAGAGATCAAGCTCCAGAAGGGCGCTAGACTCCCAAAAGACTCAGGAATCCGACCTTAAAATTCAATCAATCAGTGATGAGTTAATATCAATGGGATCGAGGAAAGTTATTACCTTAAAGATTGTTGTGAGAGAGAACAAGTTGCGAAAGGAATGTCAATATATAAAATCAATTAAATACAAAATAAATGAAGAAAAGAAGAGCATACAATGTACCGCTGGTAGAACTTGCGCTTGAAGTGATCGACATCAGATCTGGAAGACATGTGAGGAGGAAGGAGCACGTTTGACCAGTAGTCCGCCCACCGCACATCGTTCTCATAATCGTAACACTATCCCATGCCATGCTAGAAAGTAGAAAGAAAACTGTACAATTAACTAATATACACCAGGCAAAGAGAAATCTCCCACGCCCAAAGCCAACCATCGCACTTGAAAGCATAAATTCTCACAGAACAATTAAATTGGAGTGACATAAAAGTAACAATGATAGAATTCTCTTTTTATTTCACTCAAAAAGATATACAAAAGCAATTGAAATAGGACGTAAGAATAGACCATAAAATAAATTATTAAAGTTTAAAAGAACAATAAAAACAGTAAAATAACTTTTTGAGTAATCCTCAATCAATTACGGTATACCTGGCTAGCAACTGCCTCAGAATCCCCTTCCGATTCCCCTGATTTCTCCATCCCCTTAACTAGATTCTGCCACACACAACGCCAAAAGAACTTTGAAAACAACTGTGAAACGTAGACGACACAAGACATGTATAGTGAATAGATTGCAGCACAAGGTAGCTTTACCATAAAAGACATTCATAACAACATGTTAGCATCGTGAAATTATGAGAACAGTCTTATCAATTAATTGGTCACCAATTTGCGTCTAAAGAATCATAAATGACTATGAAAGGCCAACAAATGAACCAAATTGAAGTCTTTTATTGGGCACTTAAAGTACCGAAGAGTTATTGATGCTCAATTTCCAGGTGGGTCTGCTTTTGTTAACAATTCTAAACCGTTTCGCAAGCTACTGTAACGACCATCAACGAATTCAGTTAAATTTAATACTGACTTGATATAAGAGATCAGAAAACAAAACTATGGGGACATATAGTTTTTCTCCAAATCGGACAAATCAGGGTAACCGGTATCTTTCTAATTCTCAAACAATTAAATAAGTAGGTCACAAAAAGTATTGCGAGATTCACAAATTTTTTCACCTCAACTTAAAGACAATATAACTCCACGACAAAAATTATACACACAGCTTACAGAAGCTCAACAAGGTAAATGAAGAGATTTATTTCAAATAATGTACACTGTATACAGCTGGATTCAGAATACAAAAAGAGGTGGAAGAACAAGTACCTGTAGTTCACCCAATACATCTGATAATTTCCCGTTCTTCATCAGTATGGTTCCCATATAACCTAATTGCACCAAATAAAATCAACCAAAACTCTCACAAAAAGTCGGATCAAACTCAAACATAAAAATTGCAACAAAGAAACACACACAAACAAGCACAATCTAGAGATACATGCTCCAACGATGAGGAGTATCCTCGAAACCCCTATCCCAACCTGCATAGTCATCGCTGAACGATCCGCAGTACCTTAGTTCAAAGGAGATAGTAATACAAACCCTAAAATCTTCAAAGAGACGGCGTAAAACCGAAACCCTAGCTACGGCAGAGGCGGAGCAAGCCAAAACAGGGCAGCCCCTGCCTCGAAGGAATCAATTGAAGACATGAAAAGTGTGGAGAGAGAAGAAGAAGGTGAAGAGCGTGCGATTTTCTTGGAGGAGTGGCCGGTTGGTGAGGATGAGAGGCGGCGGCGTAAGGAAGGGAGCGGAAGAGAGAAAGGAGGCGAAGAAGAATCGAATCAAGAAGCTGGGTGGGTTGAAGGGGCGACAGTTCGAGGTTGGGTTAGGGATTTTGTAGGTAAATGTGTATACATATATATTAAATATATATATGTTTAAAAAAAAAGAAAAAGAAAAGACAACGGTTTAAGAAAAGTGTTGTCTAAAACTACATAAAACAATAGAAAAAGACAACAGTTAAAAACAACCGTTGTCGTAGAACCCAAAAACCCACTCAAAGACAATGGTTAATAAAAACCGTTGTCGTAGGCCAAAAAAAAATTCTCATAGACAACGGTTTTAAAAAACCGTTGTTTTTTTTCATTAAAAAAGGGCCAACAACAACGGTTTTAGTGAAAACCATTGTTAAAGACCAAACGACAACGGTTTTTCAAAAAAAACCGTTGTCATTCAAGTGTTGTTGATACCACAATTTGGTGTAGTGACGATGGGCACACCTTGATCAATCTGGATCAATTTACATTGTAAAATTTAGTCTTGTGTTTTGATAAATAAGACGCCATCATGCAAACTAGGGCAGATTCAATATGGTAAGTCATGGGTTACACCTAAAATATTTTTAAGTCTCAAACTTATTTAATTAT
Organism: Henckelia pumila; assembly: GCF_033568475.1. Taxonomy (NCBI): domain Eukaryota; kingdom Viridiplantae; phylum Streptophyta; class Magnoliopsida; order Lamiales; family Gesneriaceae; genus Henckelia; species Henckelia pumila. The sequence continues at coordinate 93,187,984 of NC_133120.1, read as the reverse complement.
TATATATATTTAATTCAAGCAGACCCTGAATTTTACAAAAGTTCATAAGAGACTCAAGCCCGTGAAACTATTCAATTATCTATAAATAGTTCAAGTCACCTCATTATTAAGAATACATACTTTCTTTAGCACTATAACGCTCTACTCTTGATTATTATTTCTTAAGTTATCACTGACTTGAGCGTCGGATTGCCTTTGCCGAAAATTCTCCCGGCTCCTTTGACATTGTTTTGTGACGTAGGAACAACCCACTGAAGATCTCCACGGAGAACATACAAAGATTTTTTGATACTACGCACTTTGCGAAAACATCGTGTTGGGTACAAGTGATTTTTGGCTACATCAATAAGTTTGAGGGTTCGCATATTAGATAGCGATAATATGCGATAACGACAGAGCTAACAATTTTTAGGCAGATTATCATTTTGTTCTTTCGTGATTTGTGCATTAATTTCTTAAAACTTTTGTCATTTTACTCTTTATTTTAAAATTTAATCTAAAGCTAGAAAATATAGTTATTTTTATTACTCTTCTAGATATTTTACAATACAAAAAGAATAATTGAATATAAATTTAAAATTTTGGATTTGATTTATAAGTCATGTCACACATAATCTCAATGAATAAAAAAATAGAAATATATCAATGAATAGGCAAGACAGAAATTCAGTCACTTAAATAAAAGCTAATTCAATAATAAAAGATTAAAATTGACGTAATAAAAAATATTCTACATTAACAAAATATTAACCCACTTGATAAAATAATCCATTTTTTAATAAAAAAAATTGAAAATAAAGTACAAAGTGCTAATATCAAAATGAAAGATCTCCTCAAAAAAAAGAAAAAAAAAAAGAAAGATGAACCGTGGGTCTTGAAAATCGAACTTTCAAGAGTACTCCAATTACTTTACCAACTAAGCAAAACTTCCGACTTCTTGATTATGCGAACTATATATATATACACACACACACACACAATATTCACAAAAAAATATATATAATACTAACACTGTGTTTAGATCACGGAAATTGGACGGGATTTGATGAGATTTGGAATTGAAAATACCGTTTCAGTGTTTGGCAATTTGGGATTTCAAAATATTTGATGGGATTTCATGGGATTTCAATTAGTTAAGTGAAATCTTGACAAAATTGGTCGGATTTCACGGGATTTCACGGGATTTGAGTTTATAAAGCAATAAAATTATTTTTAATAATAAATTCATATACTTTACTTATATATTTTAAGTTTTTTTTAATAATTTTTTATAAAATATAATTTATCCAAAATTTATACAATCAAATTCTAAAATATATTTTAACTTTTTTCCAAACACAAAATGAAATTTCAATTCCATGGATTTTAAAATCCAAATCCAATTCCAAATCTAAATCCAATTCCAAATTTCATTTTTTAGACATCCAAACACACTGTAAGAATTCTAAAAAATTTCGGAGGGCCACGGGCTACACTGTAGATCCGTCGCTGACTAGAGATGAAATTATAAAATTATCAATCTATTTTATTTTAAAAAAACTTATTTCAATATACATAAAAGATATTTATGTAATTTTAAGTACAATGTGTAACTTAACGTATAACTTTTCGTATATATGGCTGCGTTTGGTACAAAATATTAGGTAGGTTTATGGGTGAATTTTTGTGTAATCCAATGTTTGGTTGGCTTGTTACTAAAACTACCTAATCTACTCTACAAGGGATAAAGTAGTGTTAGGCTTGGTTAATTAAAGGGTAAATTATAAATTCATACCCAAACCTATTTTCATCTTACATTTTAATACCTAACCCATTAAAACTTATTTTCTACTCCCCGCAGAGAGAAAATTTTGTTTAAAAATACCAATTCTACCCTTATCTATTAAAATTCCTAATAAATCACTAAAAAAAAAAAGGTGAGAGAATGGATACTAAAAACAAAACAAATCCAAATAGTATTTATATAAAAATTCAAATTAAAATCAAAGAACATCATATACATGCTTATGTTGATACAGGAGCAAGTATGTGTTTAGGAAGCAAACATATACTTCCAAATCATTATTGAAAGAAATATGATAAAGGATTAAAAGTTCGAATAGGAGATGGATCAAGAATCATGCTTGATAGAGTAGCAGAAAAATTAAAAATAGAAATTGAGGAAACAAAATTTGTAATACCCATTATATACCAAATAGAATCAGGAATGGACATTATAATAGGAAATAACTTTTTAAGAGAATATCTTCCTTTTACACAATTTGAAAATCACATAACTTTAAACAAAGGATCATCAATGATTTATATTCCTAAAATACGAACAACATTTTGTATAGAAAATGAAGGATTTACAAAGAATTTTCATAAACGAAATACAAATCCAATAGAACTAAAAATAGAAAATATTTTAACAATTAATCATGAAAAAGAAATCATGAAGAAATTTCATGATATTTGTTCTGAAAATCCTCAGGACAAAATTAAGAAAAGAAAACAATTCATTGCTTCAATAAAACTTAAAGACCCTAATATCACAATCTGTGAAGCACCAAGAAGATGCAACATGGATGATGTAAAAATATTCGAAAAAGAGATTCAAGAATTACTAAAACTTAAGATAATCATCCCAAGCAAGAGTCCACACTCTTCACCAGCCTTTTATGTCAGTAAAAAAGACACTGATAAGAAAAAAATGGTAATTGATTATCGAAAAATGAATAATGCAACAATTATGGATGTATATTACATCCCAAACAAGAATGATTTACTATCTTATATAGGAGGAATGAAATATTTCTCCAGTTTAGATTGTAAATCAGGATTTTGGCAAATTCAGCTAGAACCACAAACACAATTATTTACATCATTCAGTTGTCCAAAAGGACAGTATCAATGAACTGTATTACCTTTCGGACTTAAACAAGCATCAGGTATCTTTCAAAGATATATGAATGAATCTTTTAAATCATATGTAGATTTTTGTTGTGTTTATATAGATGACATATTAATTTATTCAAAAACACTAGATCAACATTATAAAGACCTCATGACAGTATTAGATATTTGTCATAAAGATGGAATTATACTTTCTGAAAAGAAAGCACAATTGTTTAAAACAAAAATAAATTATTTAGGATTACAAATAGAAGATGAAAAACATTGTTTACAACAGCATATACTTAAGAAAATTCACGATTTTTCTAGTGAAATCAAGGATAAAGATCAATTAAAAAGATTTTTAGGATTATTAACTTATTCTGGAAATTACATTAAGAAACTTGCAGAAATCAGAAAACCTCTTCAGGTAAAACTTAAACAAGACTATAAGTGAAATTTGTCTAAAGAAGATACTAATTATATTGACACTATTAAAAAAAAGATAATTAGTAATCTTCCCGAATTATATTTTCCTTCAAATAAAGACATAATAATAATTGAAACAGACGCCTCAGATGAATACTGGGGAGCATGTTTAAAAGCTTATACATGAGAAGAAATTTAGAAGAACTTACTAAAACAGCTACTAGAAATAATGAAGAATTATGTAATTATACATCAGGAACTTTTCAAGGTGCACAACTAAATTATCATTCAAATGAAAAAGAATTATTAGCTTTAAGATATACAATTAGAAATTATGAGATTTATCTTATTTCTAAACCATTTTTAGTAAGAACGGATAATATGAATTTAACATATTTCAAGACAAAAAAAATATCAAGAAATGCAGGGAGAAATGCAGCAAGGTTAATTAGATGGCAATTGAAATTGAACCATTATCAGTTCGAGATCCAGCATGTCAAAGGAACGGACAATTCATTACCCGACGCATTAACTAGAGAACTTCATCCAAATTATACTATCCGTAGTACCAGAATAACAAAAGAGATCATAAGTGATCCAGAAAATGACTGCGAGTCATCCGAGCATGCCTTAGAAAGCATGTGGAATATAAATTGATGAAATGAGATTTATATTAAAAAAACATGAATTATTTTATGACTTCAAGTCATCCGAACATGCCTTAGAAAGAATGGGGAATATAAATTGATGAAATGAGATTTATATTCAAAAACATGAATTACTCTATGAGTAAAATAATCAATCTCATGAAGATTGGTTCAATTCTTGCAAAAGAATTCATAAATGCAATGATACGCATAATAAAACTATCCGAATTACTCACGATAAAGAGTTAAATTTTTAACCATTTTATATATATATATATATTTCTTGTGGGGCCTCGGGTTGCTAATCTCAAATCTTAAGGGCATTTAATGAATAAGCATCATTAAACTAATAAGGAAAGAAAGGATCTAAAAAAAAAAAAAATTTTTTTTTTTTTTCAAAAAGGGGTGCGCCCCGCCGCCAAAAAACTACCGCGGGGCGCCCCTGTTTTTTTCCAAAACAGTAGGCTAATCTCCAGGCTGCGCGCGAGCCGTCAAAAATTACCGCGGGGGCGCCTCCTGGAGCAGAAAATTGCCCTGTTCTTTGTCCGCAAATTCGATCCCTTCAACTCCTTCCAATTCATCAAACTCAAGTCTAAAACATGATATAAAAGATCCAAATCATGCATATTAATATAAACAAGGTCTCAAGCATCTATACATGAATTTATTACATCGCACAAGTCGCTAAAGAAACGATAAACGACATAATCTATCTCAAGTTTCATACATGTATTCCAAAACCCACAAGTTCTAAGGTTCCATGCTTCTAACATTCAAAACATCATCTACAACCCGAGCCCTCACGTGCTAGACTCTCTCCCAGCTGTCAATGACGTCGATGATCAGCTCCTGCCCTCTCTGTTGTCATGCACACATACAAAACAAGACAACAGCCGGATAAACTCCGGTGAGATATAATTCTCAGTATAACCAACATATCGAAAACGTTAAATAAATCATATTAACTCTATTTCAATCTCGACTCAACAAATAGAGTACTCAAACGCTTTAAATACGAATTGATTCACATAACTTCGAAGCCATCAAGATTCATAAATGATCTTGACATGGATATCCATCTAACGAATTCGTAAACGACTCGCAAATAAGGTTAACCGCAACCTTGGCTTAGATTCAATTCGATATAACATCATATCAACTCAAATTTAAAGATCCACTACCTGAGATGGATCGACAACACCACAATCAAATCAAAACATAAACAAGTATGTGATTTTTGCGGGCCAACTCAAAGATAATCGTTCTTGAGTTTCAAAGTCCCTACTTCGCGATGTTGTCATTATACCTTCGTTTATTGAGGTTCTGAACTCTTCAAATCTGCGAGATATAATCAAAATACATATATCAAACTTCATACCAATCTATCATTTCAGAAACGAGTCAAAACCATCAAGAATTCAATCAATCAATCGCATTTCAAACCTCAACTCTTTCTTCGTTCGTTCAAAGTCGGCGTCTCGTGTCGTTGGCCTTCCAAACGTGAATGAAATTGAACAAGACACATTCTTTAACATTGATAACATCTCAATAACAACTTCAACTCAGAATTCGGCTATCAAAACAGTTCCAAAACTCGATTAAACGACGTAGCGATTCAAAATCGGTAACCGACGTAATCCCGACTTCGAAATCATTTCTCTTTTCAATATCATTCAAACTTATAGATATATTTCACAAACCAGCTGATATAACTCATTCAAATCTTCATTGAAATAGCTATAATCTACAATCATAAGCTGGAGATCATATTTGGACACAATAACATAAGCTCATCAATTCCGGTGTTGCATATTCAAACGATAGAACACCAAGCACAATTCCAAAATTTTAGAATCTGATCTTTGCCACATATCAATTTCGAAATCCATAAAACATAACATAAAACTTACACAAGATCGAAGCCCTCGTCGTAAGGATTCCAAAACACTTTTCGGAATCGAAATCCAATACCCGGAGCAAAAGTTATAAGGGTTTGAAGATCAAGAACTCAAAAAAAAATGGAAGAAATCGATTCCTCTGTTCATAATTCTGAATTATCTAATGAAGTACACGTTTCATGCTGACTAATAAACTTAAAATCTGATAAGTTATAAGATAATTGCAATTTGGTCCCTCAACTCTTCAATAATTGCAATTTGGTCCTCGGCCCTTATTTTAATTCAATTTCAATCCTAAATAATTTAAGAATATTAGAATTTAAATCAAAACTCTAAATATTCCCAAATTAAATATACTCGGATTAAAATTAAATAAATTCGAATTAATTTCTAATTAATCCCGGGCCTTACATTTCTCCCCCACTAAGACATGAGTTCGTCCTCGAATTCATAAACAGTATAGATATGCAGTCCGCATGCTCATAAGAATAAAAAATAACTGAAATCTGAATAAGAACTCACATCAATGAAATAAGTAAGGAAATCGTTGCTTCATATCTTCTTCGACTTCCCAAGTCGCTTCTTCAACTCCGTGTCTACTCCATTGAATCTTCACCAATGGAATGGTCTTCGTTCGGAGTTGCTTCGTATTTCTATCAAGAATCTGAATAGGTTGCTCGAAATAACTAAGAGTGTCATCCAATTCAGCTTCATCAGAGTGAATCACATGAGATGTATCAGATATGTACTTCCTCAACATCGATACATGAAAGACATCATGTATTCCAGATAAAGACATAGGAAGAGCGAGTCGATAAGCTAGATTGCCTATCTTCTCGAGAATCTCATACGGCCCAATATACCTCGGAGATAATTTCCATCGTTTACCAAATCGAACGATGCTTCTGAACGGTGAAATCTTCAGAAACACTCTATCTCCCTGATCAAAAGATAACGGCCGTCGTTGTACATTCGCATATCTGGTCTGTCTGTGCTGTGCTGTTCTCATTCTCTGATGTATCAGTTTCACCTTTTCAGTCATCTGTCTGATCATATCTGGCCCTAACTCAGGTACCTCAGAAACATCATCCCAATACAAAGGTGATCGACACTTCTTTCCATATAACGCTTCGAATGGTGCCATCTCTATACTCGTCTGATAACTGTTGTTATAAGAAAATTCCACGAGTGGTATAGAATTTTGCCATGTAACACCAAAATCAAGTACTACAGCTCTAAGCATATCCTCAAGCGTCTGAATTGTTCGTTCAAATTGACCGTCGGTTTGAGGATGGTAAGCAGTACTCAAATGTAAACGCGTACCTAGAGCTTCCTGTAGGCTATGCCAAAAGTGCGAAGTATACCCCGGATCTCGGTCAGATACAATAGACTTTGGCACACCATGAAGTCTTACCACTTCTCGAATATAAAGATCCGCCATTTGATCATGACGATAAGTCATTCGATAAGGAATAAAGCACGCAGATTTCGTCAATCTGTCAATGATCACCCAAACAGCATCGCATCCTCGAGATGATCGTGGCAACTTCGTTACAAAGTCCATGGAAATGTGATCCCATTTCCATTCAGGAATTGATAAACTTTGTAATAAGCCACCCGGTTTCTTTCTTTCAGCCTTCACCTGTTGGCAATTCAAACATTTTGGATACAAATTCAGTCACATCAGACTTCATTTGCTTCCACCAGTACTGACTCTTCAAGTCGTTGTACATCTTTCTGCCTCCAGGGTGAACACTAAAGCGACTACAATGAGCTTCTTTCAGGATATTCTGTCTCAAGTCTGCAATATTGGGAACAACTATTCGGTTATTCACATACAAGATATCATCGTCACTAAGCTTGTACTCAGACTGATGTTCCTGATCTGATCATTTCAATCGATTTCTGTACATTCTGATCAGCTTTCTGTGCTTCTTTGATACGAATCAACAACTCTGGCTCAGCACTGATTGCATAAACTCTCATAGGCCTTCTATCTGTCTCAAATACATATCCAGAAACACAACAATTCTCAATCAAATTAGATACACCTATAGTAGATAAAGATAGAGCACATACTTTTCTACTCAGGGCATCTGCTGCTGCGTTAGATTTTCCCGGATAATATTTGATTTCACAATCAAAATCCTTCAATAAATCAAGCCATCGTCGTTGTCTCATGTTCAATTCAGATTGTGAGAATAGATACTTCAGACTTTTATGATCAGAAAAGATTTCAAACTTCTCGCCGTATAAATAATGTCTCCAGATTTTCAATGCAAAAACGATAGCAGCCAATTCAAGATCATGAATCGGATACCTAAACCTCATGTGGTTTTAGTTGTCGAGAAGCATAAGCAACAAACATGTCCTTTCTGCATTAAAATACATCCCAAACCCTGGTGAGAAGCATCACAATAAACAACAAAATCCCCACACTACAACAAAAAAGGTGAAAGACAACACGTAAAAGACAACGCTTTTTGTAAAAAAGCGTTGTTATTTTTTAATAGACAACGCTTTTAACTAAAAGCGTTGTCTATGAGCGTTTTTTTAATTATATACGACAACGCTTTTTGAAAAGTGTTGTCTTTAAGCGTTTTTTTATTATATACGACAACACTTTGTAAAAAGCGTTGTCTATGACCGTCTTTTTTACAATATACTACAACGCTTTTATTAAAAAGCTTTGTATATTTATAATTTATTATTATTAAAAATATATTAATATTCTCCTACCACAACCCTAGCCCATTTTCCCGTAACATCTAATTCCACCGAAATCCTCCTCCTGTGCCTCCGCCGTCTCCATTGTCGCTTCTTCATGAAATCGTCTCCCCTTTTCTCTACATCTCCGTCTCCCCCAACAAACTCACCGAATCTCGTCCTCCTCAGTGTTGCGATGACATTTCCATTGCTTTTTCCTCCAGCTCCGCCGAATGCCTCTGTTATTTCCTCCTCCGACCTAGAATGCTTGGATTTCCGCTCAAATCCTCGAAGCTCATGGCTCTAACTTCTGTATGTCCAGCAAAGCATCACGATTCCGAGGCTAATTT